>NC_047108.1:38450032-38702532 GCF_902500255.1 Thalassophryne amazonica | reverse complement strand
GAAAATAAAAACAGAATACAATGATTTGCAAATCCTCTTCAACCTATATTCAATTGAATACACCACAAAGACAAGATATTTAATGTTCAAACTGATAGACTTTTTGTTTTTGTGCAAATATTTGCTCATTTTGAAATGGATGCCTGCAACACATTTCAAAAAGTTGGGACGGGGCAACAAAAGACTGGAAAAGTTGATAAATGCTCAAACAACACCTAATTGTAAAGAGGTGAGTGTCATGATTGGGTATAAAAGGAGCATCCCCAAAATTTTCAGCCATTCACAAGCAAAGATGAGGCGAGGATCACCACAACATCACCTTTGTGAACAACTGTGTGAAAAAATAGTCCAACAGTTTAAGAACAATGTTTCTCAACATTCATTTGCAAGGAATTTAGGGATTCCATCATCTACAGTCCATAATATAATCAGAAGATTCAGAAAATCTGGAGAACTTTCTACATGTAAGCGGGAAGTCCGAAAACAAAGATTGAATGCCCGTGACCTTCAATCCGTCAGGCGGCACTGCATTAAAAACCAACGTCATTGTGTAAAGGACCTTACCATGTTGGCTCAGGAACACTTCAGAAAACCATTGTCAGTTAAGACAGTTCGTCGCTGCATCTACAAGTGCAAGTTAAAACTCTACCATGCAAAGCGAAAGCCATATCTTAACAACATCCAGAAACACCGCCGCCTGAGTTAATTTAAAATGGACAGACACAAAGTGGAAAATTGTGCTGTGGTCTGATGAGTCCACGTTTCAAATTGTTTTTGGAAATCATGGGCGTCGTGTCCTCTGGACAAAAGAGGAAAAAGACCATCCAAATCCTTACCAGCACAAAGTTCAAAAGCCAGCATCTGTGATGGTATGGGGATGTGTTAGTGTCCAAGGCACGGGCAACTTACACATCTGTGATGGCACTATCATTGCTGAAAGGTACATCGCAATATGAAGCACAAAATACGACAACGGAGACCCCGGACTGTTGAACAACTGAAGTCATGCATCAAACAAGAATGGGAAAGAATTCCACCTACAAAGCTTCAACAATTAGTGTCCTCAGTTCGCAAACGCTTATTGAGTGTTGTTAGAAGGAAAGGTGATGTAACACAATGGTAAACATACCCAGTGGTGGGCACACGTTCGATAATCCGATAACAGCTAATTATCGAAGATAATGTTTTCATTATCAGATTATCTTTTTAGATAATTTTAAAACCATTATCGGACTAATTATCTTCCGATAACTTTTAGACCGATAACGTAGTAAACAGAGCTGAACAGCAACAAACATTTTTAAAATTTAAAATCAGTTAAGACTTACCTGTTGAAAGTTTCATAAGAGATGTATGCTTTACCCTCTGCAAACAGAAACGAGCTAGTTTCAGGAGAAACAACTCTACCCTCTGCAGGTAAAGAACTGGTCACCAAAAAAATTTATCATTTTCTTTAACACCATACTGATACGCTGGCAATATCACCCAAGTCATCCAGAGGCATACATTTTTAACTTATGGTTCAAATTTTAACCACACTAATTTTGGACAAGTTATTTAAAATTACTGTCATGCCTGAAGTTTTATGAAGTGAAAACATCAGATATATGTTTTAGTTTTAAAGTAATGTGCTAATTTTTAAGGTTTTGTGGGCACATGCTCTGTCCAGCAGTGCATTATGGGTAATCTCAGTACGTTCACGACAGGACAAATGCATTTCAGGCACTCTGTTCAGGCTCCACGGACAGCAGCATTAAACTCTAGTGCCTAAAACTCTTGTGAATATATTCTCTGGGTTTATAGATGTTATTGTATTTGCGTTTGTTAAATTCCACCCATCTTAAATCAATGTAGCAGACACGGATTATCTGAAATTTGGTTTTGGCAAGTTTTCAAGGCCTCTACTGCCATCTACTGGCCAGTAGTGTTCATGGTAGCATTCGCCCTAAGTACTAAGCATCTGGGCACCAGTAGATGGCAGTGTTCTATTTATTTGGACCCCGGTTATATCAGATGGTTGTCAAATCAACTTTTTGGCTTTGCAAATGGCTTTTTTTTTTAACAAATTAAGTTTAGAAACAAAACAACAACAACAGCAAAAAACATTACAAGACAGCTCTGCGGTGTTTGCACAGGCACAGTGTGTGAGCGGTTGCTGGTTGGATGCTTGTAGCTCTTCAGCAGCAGGGTAACCCCACGACGGCCGACCAGAATAATATCAAACAGGTTTGATTTTCATTCGACCATACAATCGGCGATCAGGAGGTGGTCGTGAGATGTTAAACGCAGCTTGTTACTCCATGTACACTACACGATGCAGGACACGCGATTAACCTGAAACTCGGTCCAAAAATTTCTCACACGAATGAAACATCATCTGAAACACAATATTGAGTGCACGTTTTACAACATCATAAAACGTGTGCACATCATAAAACGTCTCCACATACAAAACATTTTGCGATGACACTTCCAGGGCTCAGTAAAAATGCTTGTTTTTACAAATACAATTTGGGTCTTTTGTTGCTTTTTATGCTTCCGTAAGCGATCATGGTGTTTAAACTCAAATTCAGCTTGTTAGCAGTTGCAAATATACCAGAGACAATTCTGGAATTTATCGGTTATCTGTAACGTCCGATACATTTTTGGGTGGTTCATCAGTTTATCTTTATCAAAGATAACTTTTCAGTTATCTGATTATCTGTTATCGAAGTTAATTTTTTGCTTATCTGTGCTCACCACTGAACATACCACTGTCCCAGCTTTTCTGAAATGTGTTGCAGGCATCCATTTCAAAACGAGCAAATATTTGCACAAAAACAATAAAGTTTATCAGTTTGAACATTAAATATCTTGTCTTTGTGGTGTATTCAATTGAATATAGGTTGAAGAGGATTTGCAAATCATTGTATTCTGTTTTTATTTACATTTTACACAACATCCCAACTTCATTGGAATTGTGGTTGCAGTACTGCTATAACGGACTGATGCAGAAGGTGGCAGCAATAAGGATGACAGCTGACATTATCCACCATAGAAGAAGAGAGGTGTGTTTTATTTCTTCACAGAAGTATGTTTTGATGACAGAGCGCATTTCAGCATTTACAAAATGCCACCAAAAAAAACAAACAAACAAATAATTAAAATTAAATAAAAGTACTTAATTCACTCATATTTGCAGTCAGTCTGGGTAAATCGTGGGACCCATTGATTGTTCAGCCAAGGCTAAGATAACATTAGCTGATTAAACTGGTGCACTAAACACCATAGAAGAAGAGAGGGTGCACTTGATTTTATTCACGGGCACATTTCAAGAAGCAACCCACCCTGTAATGAAAATAAAGGTTTTGAAAATTATTCCTCAAAATTTTCATAATAAAGGATGCACATCGTGCCATGTGCAAACCATATCCAAAAGCTGAGCCCTGAGGACAAGCAGTCAGAGAGATATGCGAGCCACATACTCACACTCACACAGACGTTTCTTTCTTTATAGATAGATGAATGAGAAAATTAGGTATAATTTTTATATTGTTGTATGACAAAAAAAGCAATGTAATGAATGCTTTGAATCAGTATTATTTATAAATGCCCAACCACTTTATGAAACAGTTACTTCAGAAAATGACTCATAAATTAAATTACTGCTTCAACAAAGAGAAAAGAACTATTTTATATATTTAAAAAAATTAATATGTACGTATGTGTGTGTGTGTGTGTGCGTGTGTGTTCCATTTTTTTTAAATAGCTCTGTTTGATTTAAAGTGGAGTTTTGTGAGGTTCAGTTTTAATGCTTTGTATTTCTCTCCCTACGGCTGACATTTCTTTAAAATCCTGTCATTAAAACCTTAGAGTTTCTCATTCATAATCCTTGAAGCATGTAACAGAGCCCTCAAGCCCCAGTTTTCCACTGTTGTCATTGTTTGGTTTTCAAACGGTGCACTCGAAACAATGCCACAAGCCTGAACATGGGGGCGCTGTTTGTGCTTGGATGATCATGAAGAAGTGTCGCTTTAAGCCTGAATATGATGAATAAGTAACTGTTAGTGGTGCAGTTTAGCTAAAATTTCCATAATAATTGTGCATTTTGTGATAAAAGCATAGAATTTGTTAGACATATAGCCAAAGGTATTCAAAATAAAATTGGATATTGAGGCATGATGAAATTTCAATGTCACCTGTGGCAGCCATTTGTCAAAATGAAAATAGAAACGTGCTCCAGTCATATTGAAAAATGTGCCACATTATTTGTCTGATCCTAAAGACTCTAAAAAGGTATAGTTTGGACTATCTGTGATAGAATGTTATGAAGTTATGGGGTAAAAACAGCAAAAAGAATGATAAAGGTCAATTTCAGTTTGTACAGGGGTCAAAAGTTAAAAGTTGCTCCTGTTTTGGTTAAAAGTGATGCAAATTATTGGTTGAGTTAATAGAATTTTAAAAAGTAATACGTTGCATCATGTGTCGTGCTTAGTTATCATGTTACGGGGTAACATATCTCATACGTCATAGAACCCAGTGGCCGTTGACCTTGTTTGACCTTTACTTTGGAGACCAAGCATTCAACACAGTCAAACTGTTCCATTTATTAATCCTTTAACCTCTGTGAAATTCTTCATTGACCCCTGTAGGTCATTAGAGGTCAGCTCCAGGATGCCTTGACAACTGAAAATAAACATTAGTTAATTTAGAACATCTGTGCCAAATGTGGTGCTTTTAAGACAAAATGGACAATACGTTAGCTACGGTGCCCCACTATGTTGTCTGCAGCGTATCATGGCTGAGTGACATACTAATTCTACTGCATCTTTATTTATTTATTTATTATAATTACCTCCACCAACAAAGTTGGAGGAGGTTATGTTTTCACCCCTGTTTGTTTGTTTGTTTGTTTGTTTGTTATTGTGAACACTCTGGAGACCACAATTTTTCAAATGTTGTTATGCAATTTTTACTGAAGATTCAAATTCTGATAGGCAAGAACTGGTTTAATTTTCAAGGCCATGAGTCCAAGTCGTAGGTCAGGAAAAATCCCTATTTTTAACACTGAACAAATTTTCATAAAATTCATAACCCTGTCAAAAAAAAAGATCAAATTTCTTTCATATTTGAGGACATTGTGTAGGATGGTGTCCTTTATCAGACAAAGGTTGATCCAGAGCTAATCCAGATTACAGATTTTGTGGCCATTGAAATTTAACATTGAAACCCCCATTTAATGTATATTTTACACTGGATCTTACTCAAGTGTGCCCCAATCACACTCATATTTGAAAGTGAGGTGCAGACTGGCCCACACTATTACCTGACAAAGTTTGATCAGGGTCTGATCTGAATTGTGGATTTTGTGGACATTTAAATTTAATATTGAAAAGCCCATTTGGTGTACATTTTGCATTATATCTCAATCAAAAGTGTTTCAGTAGCTCTTATTTTTTTTTTTCTGTTATGGATTTATCTACACCACCAAAATTTGATGGAGCTTCCAATTTCATGCCTGTTTGTCTATCTTCCAGTTATCAATCAGAAATCAAGTGCCAAAAAGCAATGACAGATTATGCATAGGAGAGATAACCAGTGTTCTGTGGAAATTATCTGAAAAAGAATTCAGAAACTGAAAAAGTTTAAAGAAAAATCCTGATAACTCCATAAAAAACTTAATTTCAAGTGCACAAACTAAATACATACTCTTGACGTTTAGTTTATGAAAAGACATTTCTAACAGGACTTTGACCTTGAAAACTTTTCCAAAGTAAAAATGTTGTGGAATTGGAAAGTAGTGTTGGTGGAGGTTTGCGCTCTACGAGTGCGGCGCTCTACTTCTTAATCTGAATATAACATTCAGAGTTGTTTGAGGAATAATTTCCAATCTGCTGAGGTACATTCAAATAGAAACAATAACTGGACACTCAGGCTCAGTCCTGCAAAGTGACAGTGCTTTACTGCTGCAAAACCTTCACCAAACAGCTTTAGCTCACAGTCTGGCCCAAGCAACAGTGGCCTCTAGTGGCAGGAACCTCTACAAGGATTAGATTGTCTGTGGTGGAAAATCTGCAGCCACATCATCCCTAAAATGTAACTAACTGGTTCCAGTATAACAATACACTCCTTCAAAAACAAATATGTGGATACATTTTTAAAAAAGCATATACAGTAGAGCACTCATTAGAGTGCATCTGCTGAAGCCCAAAGTCTACTTATTACAATTTATTAAAACACAACACCAATAAAACACACACACATACATCTTCAACCACTTAGTCCAATTAAGGGCTAATTTCAAGAAATTAGCTCTTCAGAATGCTGAAACATGCACAAATGTAAAATAACAAAATAAATTTGATTAATGATATACAGTAAAACTCGCCTAAACCGTCATTGCATAAACCAGATACTCGCACTCACTGAACAAAAACAAAAGTCCCAATATATACTGGATTTTGTATAACAGATTTTCACTCACATTGAACAAAACATCCCGTCCGATCAGAATGTATTCCCATTAAAAACCCCTTGCATGTACCAGACAGAGCAGTCTGGACGTGTCCAGTCGCAACAGAGGTACGAAATGAAGTTCAGCACTGACACTCACTGATTCAAGGAAAGTGGGTACCATATTTCCTTGATTAAAAGCTTGGGTGTTTTCTTTTTTCAAATTATGCATAGATCCGGCGTCTAAACGAGGCAGGGTGTAATTCAAGGCCAGTGAATATTAACAAAATGCTGCTTCCTGCCAGCACTGTAATATGGTGTTAAGTTTCACACATATCCCTGGGTGTGGTGAACCAAAGACAACTTCTTTAAGCCCGTGTCACAGTGGCGTATTTGTAGAGCTGCTCATTACAGCGTATTTTCTACGCCAGGGGTCGGCAACCTTTGAGACATTGAGTGCCAATTTCAAATTTTCTAGTCAGTGAGTATGCCACTATCAACAATAATGGTAAAAATGACACAAACTACAGGAATATGTTCAACAAATTCAAAGCAAACAGCAACGTATTTAACTAATCAGTGTGGGCTGAGACTAAAATGAATCATAGGCTATGTCTTAATTAATATATCTTGCCTACCAGTCAGTGTGATCCCTGTCCTTGCTTTTCTTGGCTGAGCTTTTTTATCTGGGGTTCATAGTTTGTCACTTTTAATTGTAAACATGCCTCAGAATAGTCCATCATGAAACGGCTGCGGACGGGGCTGAGCACACTTTTCATGTGCGAAAATACCTGCTCACACAGGTATGTTGAGCCGAACACTGACAAGAGGGCCAATGCAATGTTCTTGAGACAGCTGAACTTCTCTGGTGCAGATGTCCAGCATGCAGCAGCAGGATGCAGGCTCCGTGCTGTTGCACAGGGGTGGATTCCAACTGCTTTCCGAGCTCTGCAAACTTCGTCACCCACAGTGATGAGCTCTTCAGCTCTATCAGCTGCATCTCCACGTCCTGTACATCCATTCAGTTGATCAGAGCTGCGTCCAGGTCATGTCCATCAAAGCTGTCAGGCTTGATCAAGAAGGGGAACATCGGACCGTACCGTTTAAAATCCACGAAACGGGTCGTGAACTCTGCCTCCAGCTCACGCATGTATTTGGCTATTTCAGCGGTGCTGATGTTGCGTTGTGAGGACAACTCCCTCAAGTGTCGGAAGTAGCAGAAGGTGGAGGACGCAATGTCACCTGAGAATACTGCAAGCTTGGCGACAAAAGCAGCCCATGTTTCAGACATGTCCAAAACAGTTTGTCCTGCACCTTGCAACCTGAGATTGAGCTTGTTGAGGTGCCCAGTGATGTCCGCAAGAAACAAAAGTTTCACAATCCACTTCTCATCCTCCAGTTGCGGATAATGTTGCCCCTTCTCACCCAGAAACACCTTGATGGCATCGATGCAGCTGACAAAGCGCTCCAGAACTTTTCCGCAGCTCAGCCATCTCACTGCCGAGTGGAGAGGGAGATCTGTGTATGCACTGTACATTTCCTCGAGCAGGGATCGAAACTGTCGGTGTGTCAGTGCAGATCGTTTGACGAGGAAGTTAATCACCTTTGCCACCGTAGCCATGACATCATTGAGATCTGAATTGGACATTTTTGCACACAGGTTTTCCTGGTGAATTATGCAGTGGAGCTTCATGACGGGGTGGCTGACTTTGTCTTCAATTATTTTGACGGCTCCCTTCTGCTTCTCGACTATGGAAGGAGCACCGTCTTTAGTTACAGCAAACACCTTCCTCATATCAACTCCTCTCTCCTCAAAATGTTGCATAATCACCGTGGCTACGTCCTCGCGTCTAGTTGTGTCCGACATGGGCTGCAAACAGCAGAGATCCTCTCTCACGGTTGTATCAGAGTATCTTGCCATGACAGCCAATCGCGGGATGTCATTCACGTCCACACTCTCATCAAGGGCTAGGCTAAAAACATTAGCATCTTTCAGTCCCTCCGTTTGTTGGGATCTAACATCACTTGCCATTTCATCAATGCGTCGCTGAACAGTACGAGCTGACATTGGCATGTCCTTTATCCGGGTTTTAATGGTGTCTTTGTTGGGCAAGTTGTCAAAAAGAGTCTCTGCGCAGCTGAGAAAAGCCTCCTTTATGTACTCCCCATCAGTAAAAGGCTTCCCATGTTTAGCAATGCAATTAGCCAGATTATAACTGGCTTCTGTGACATGGCCTTGGGTGTTCGCAAACACTTTAAGAGAGCTGGATTGTTTCCCATACCTGGCCATGGCACATTTGATGGTTTTGGCTCTATCGGCAGGGTCTTTATATGTCTTCTGATGTTTCGTTTCGAAATGCCGCTTAATGCTGGAAGTTCGGCACACAACGTTGTCACAGCACAAGTTATGTACTGCACGATCTTTGACGAAAACAAAACCATATTCTTCCGTCCAGGAGGACTGGAATTCCCTAGCTTTAGTTTTTTTTTAGCCGGAGGCTCTGTCATCTCTGCACTTGTAACGCTATCAGGTTACTTTGATTTTGATGCATGCTAGGCTAATTTTACACATGGTTCTCTGGGAAAGTGGGCGGGAGCTGGGTGCAGAGCGCTGTGGAGCGAATGCGGTTGGAAGATTGTGCTGTCACTCAGAGATTTTTTTTTTTTTTTTTGCTGATGCTGGTCCAGTGTTGTGCGTGCCAGTGATTATGCCGCCGCGTGCCACCATAGGTTGCTCATTACAGCGTAAACTCTACGCTGTAATGAGCAGCTCTCCACCTACTTCACATGGAGTTTTTTCTCAATACGCAGCAGTATGTTGAGGGCTATGCGTGTAGGATGGAAGAAATTAAACATGTTTAATTTTCTTCGGCGTAGAGCGCTGGACACAGTTTGAAGCAGGTCTGCGCAGCACAGCGTTACTGCAGGCAAGTCTGTGCAACACTGCGCTTCTGTACACAACGAAAAACTGAGTGCGTCAGCTGGAGAACATGAGAACATGATCACACAGCCCACAGCACCTGTGTGTTCAGAACAGGGAATCGAACCTCAACTTGGAAATCCAGAAACACAACAGAAACAGCAGGTCGGTCGCTCGCTCACTAAGCAGCATCTGTACACAATGAAAGTGATCCACCAAGACAAAAAATAATAATAATAATGTTAAATGACTCTGTTTTTGAGGCGCACCACACCATGCAGTAGAGAACAGAGCGCACTTCCACAGAGGCAGAAAATAGCACTGAACTGGTTTAATGGCGGCATGGTACACATGACTGTGTGCACACATTAAAATGCGAACACACGCAGCTGCAAGTATGAACGAACACTGAGAAAGGCTGAGTACGCGCGTATTTCGGGCGTATTTAAATGAAACACAACGCTGAAATGAGCAGCTCTACAAATACGCCAATGTTAGATCAGAGCCCTTTGCATGCCTGTGAACCCGCGCAGCTGCTAAATGATGGAGACTACAAGGCCTGTGATTGGTCACTTTTCTGGTTTCAGTCCTTCCTCTTCTGTCACATTTTAATAGTTTTTGCAGTGCACACACTAATTACATTTTTATCATGGCTCAAATTGAGGAACGTTTGGCAGAAAAGTCCACAAATATGACCAACTTTACAACACAGAGTCTGAAAAAGACACTCAAATGACCCACCCATTTTCCTCCACCCTTCATGGAGGAAAATAACACCTACTGTTACGTTGGTTTGGAGGTTGATTGAGGGACAGATCAATCCAGAACAAGCCACTATTCCTGCAGTAAATTACATTAAGAAGCTCACTAATGTAAATTGCGACCCGACACCAAACAGTTAGTGCCGTAATGACATAATGATCGGGAAGGGCTTATCAGATACTTTAGAAAGTGTGTGTGTGTGTGTGTGTGTGTGTGTGTGTGTGTGTGTGTGTGTGTGTGTGTGTGTGTGTGTGTGTGTGTGTGTGTGTGTGTGTGTGTGTGTGTGTGTGTGTGTGTGTGTGTGTGTGTGTGTGTGTGTGTGTGGCGACAAGGAAACTATTATTTTCTTTGCTACATAATAGACTTTGCTATGCAGTTAAATCAATATGGGCTTATATTTATTTTATGTTAAAAGATAAATAGTATAAACTAATTTTAGTATAAGAATAGTGAAAGTTGACTTTATTTTTTTCCCCTCATTTGTGGCACCCCAGATGGACCCTGCCCTTAGCAATTGCCTATACTGCCTACAGGCTGAGCCGGGCCCGGTGGAATGCACAAAGAACGGTGCGCACACAGCTCTTCATTCACAGATTGGATCACTTTAGCCATCATGTCCTTAAAACTTTCCTTTTTGCTAAAGCTTATAGTTAGGGCTGGATCAGGTGACCCTGAACCATCCCTTAGTTATGCTGCTATAGACGTAGACTGCTGGGGGGTTCCCATGATGCACTGTTTCTTTCTCTTTTTGCTCTGTATGCACCACTCTGCATTTAATCATTAGTGATCGATCTCTGCTCCCCTCCACAAAATGTCTTTTTCCTGGTTCTCTCCCTCAGCCCCAACCAGTCCCAGCAGAAGACTGCCCCTCCCTGAGCCTGGTTCTGCTGGAGGTTTCTTCCTGTTAAAAGGGAGTTTTTCCTTCCCACTGTAGCCAAGTGCTTGCTCACAGGGGGTCGTTTTGACCGTTGGGGTTTTACATCATTATTGTATGGCCTTGCCTTACAATATAAAGCGCCTTGGGGCAACTGTTTGTTGTGATTTGGCGCTATATAAAAAAAAAATTGATTGATTGATTGATGTTCTTAGATGTGCGTGCATGTTTCTGCATGTGTTTGTGTTGTGAACAAAGTGTGACATGAGGTATGTACACAATTAATTAATTGGAATTTGATTGCAGGTTTCTTTTCATTTCATGCACCACAAACCATAACGCAGTTCACATTAGAGAAACCCATTTTTCTACCAGCCCTCATGAAATTTATTGCAGCTTTCATGTGAAAGTGACAAGAAAATACGACAATGACAGTAAAGATCATTAGTCACACTAAAATGTAGTTTGTGCTCACCACAGAAAAGCGTGGAACTATGGCCACCCTATTACACATGGAGACATTTGTTCAGAACAAATCAAGAACAATGTAAACCATTTAAATATGCCTGTTTACTATGAATGACTTTATTTTGTCAATGAGGACATGCTGGTGTCTCAGCTGCTGAAACAGCAGTTTGTCAAATGCAAAAAGATAACACTCAGGTTTCAAATGCATAATGTACAGATGCAAACAAACCATGCATTGTTTTCTTTTGCTCTTGTTAAATCTCATTGCATGTGCAAACCTCACCTATTTGCATGTTAACATTCCACAATTTTGTGTATTCCATTAAACACATCCCAAGATGGATAAGAAACCAGTAAGACAGCACCACTGCTCAATTAAAAGGGCCCCTTCACACATGGTATGAATGGCCGAATTGCGCATGAACTGCACATGAGCGCCCATCGAACCCTCTCGTGGCAGGTGTCGGCCAAATTCCAGGTGATACACACGAACATCTAACACCGCTTGTTTGGCACTTAGAAAATGTGTGGCCATTTGCACTATATTAACACGACAACAGTCAGCAGACGATCACTGTCGAGCTACATGTGAAATGTGTCTTAAGTGCCCCCATGACTGTAAAGTTGCACAAAGCAACGCACATGTGGTATATGTGTCTCGCACATGTGCGCGTGTGTTGCACCCCCCCCCAACACATACGGCACATACGGGGGGGGGGGCATACTTGCATAAAATGCTTATATATATATATATATATATATATATATATATATATATATATATATATATATATATATACAGATCTGATCACATGGGGGCCAGACAGCAAGGTCTGATCACACACAGCACAGGGAGGGGCCTGTCAGCTGATCGCAGCACACTGACAGTTGGATGACAGCTCAGTGCACACATTAGAAACACAGAGACCACCACCAGGACAGGTATATAAATAATTCTGATAATACCTACATACACAATTACATAACAAATAACGAAAACGAATGATCAAATAACACAGAGTGACACATTGTTCTGGGTGCTGAACTGACAGGGGCGTGTCCGCCCACAGCAGCTGCTGTTGCAATCTGTGCATCTGGACGTCCCAGCTGGAGAACACGTACCGTGTTTTGACGGACACGAGTGTGTGTGTGCTTGCTGTCCTCACGTGGAAATACATAAAAACATATTGCTTTTGCAACGGGCTGGAGAGTGTGCACAGCGCATACATTGACAGGCTGTCCCAGCTGGAACAGACCATCAATTCATGTGGACACGCAGCAGGCGATCTGAATGTCACGTCTGTCTGACAGGACAGACGCGTGTCCTGTGAGTGGTGCACCACTCACAGGATACGCGTCACCACTATGATACGTCAACAGTGCAACAAATACACCACTTTTACTCATGTATCAGCAGAAATTCACTGTAACAAATGTAGTTTGGTCAGTTATCACTGCATTTTTTTCTCTCTTTTTTAAATAAATACGTTATCTGCTTGTTGATTTTTGCCATTTCTGGCTCCTGCTATAAGACAGTTATTGTAGCACAGTGGTAAAGTTTCCATCTGGTAATCAAAGCTTGCAGGTTTAACTCCCGTGAGTGGCATTTATTTTTTATTTAACCAGGGTTATTTAACCACAGGGTTCTGTATTGCGCCCCCTTTCATGTATTATTTATATCAACCCAGTGATACTCACTAATTATACAGCTGTTTTTTTATTTTATTTTTCTCCACATTAGCGGCGCAATGCGGTGGACCACGTCCTGCTCGCACGACACCATTGTGTGCATAATACCGTTGCAGGGGGATTATGCACACCTGTCCGTCTGCTCAGTGTTTTCATGGTTCACTCATATGAGCTGGTCCACCGTGATTCACCTTGATTTGTACCTATTGTGTGAAGGGGCCCTAAAGAAATATAACCGACTGAATTTTGAAAGTTTTGTGGACTTCTCATTTTAAAACTTATTTTCAAGTGTGTGAACAGCTTTGCTCCAGAAATACTCTGCCAGCCGGTAAACAAACAAATCAGTGAAATAAGAATGAAGGGTGTAAACAAGCAGTTAACTGTAGAAGAGTCAAACGCAAAGCAACATTTGGACAGTCGTCCTTCTCAGTAATAGGTACCAAACTCTGGAATGCATTATCACCTGCATTCAAAACATTGACACAGCTCCAGGTTTTTAAACACACAACCAAAACATTGGCTGAAAGTAAACCAAAACTGTGAACGCTGACTTTAAAATATTATATTGCATTATTTTAACTTCCTCCTCTTATCTCTTTTGTGTTATTGCTTTGGTCTTAATATGTTTTATAGTCTGTACTATTTTTACATTTTTTTAACTCTTTTTTTTTTTTAAATAGTAGTAAAAGGCTAACCAGAGACAGGGCTGCAAATTAGCCTCTGCTAGAAACCTGCATGCTTCGCATATGTTTTATATTTCATATGAAATAATGTTTAATGCATTTGTCCCTGTTCAATAAAAGTCTAAAAGAAAAAAGAAAGAAAAAGAAAGTTCCCCATTCATGAAAGAAAACATTTGGAAACCATAGGAGTGAGTGAGAGTGAGTTTGTCTGCCTGCATGTGCCCCTGAGATAGACTGGCAGACTGTCCAAGGGTGCACCCCGCCTCTCGCCCAATGTAGGTAGGTTCCACCCCTCTGCTATGTGACCCTTAGTTGGTATAATCAGCCCAGTCTCACATTTTTTTTTTCGTGCTCCCATCATGAAATGAGTCAAATTTTTGTGAGAGGGTTTTTTAAACTCACTACTAACCCTACCTACCCACAACCATAACCATAACCACCCAGACCCCCGCTTCACTTTTAATTTCATGCAGCCATCACGGAATGAATTAAAATGAATTTGTGCTGCTGTGACGAAGATGAGGCGCTTTTCGTCACAATATCACGAACCAATAGATAAATTTGTATTTCGCGCTGCTGAATCACAACTTGCCATGAGACCAGGTTGGTATAATCGGGTATGGAAAATGAATGAATGAATTAACTAGAAGCACTCAGAGAGCACAAACCTCCGCCAAGGCCATAGGGTCAATGATGCCAAAGTGATCCCTCCAATGGCAAAGTAACCTATCTGATGTCATTAACTAAATATCATAACATAAAGCACGTTTTCATATACTCAGGTTCAGGTTCAGGTAACTTTATTTGTACCTGTAGGTAGATTTGGCTTGCAGCAAACAGAAAACAGAAAAAAGGCGTCCATGTTAGTCAACACAACAACAACAATAAAAAACACTAAAAATACTAACAAAGAACATACACAAAACAAGTTAACAAACACCACCAAGGACTCACAACCTTAAAACCACTAAAAAGATGGTCAGCTTAAAACTAGTGTGCAAAGGGCAAATAAATAAATAAGTATATAAATATCTAAATATAACCATATGCAAACCTACTAAGATGTGTTCAGTTGCACAATTGCTGCTGGGACAAAACTACTCCTGTAGCGTTTTGTTCTACACCTTGGGACTCTAAGGTGTAGAACAAAACAAAATAATTAATGTAATAAATAAACATAAATGATGGAAGACAAAATTTCAATTTATTCCTGTATATTTACCAGAGAGCATAACAGGTACAATAATCAGTGAACTGAATAATACAGGTTTATACAAAATACAACCAGACATATTCTGTGTCCATACACACATTCAGTGTTATGACAAATGCTGAGTACAGTAAATACATAAAATACATGAAAAATAAAAAATCCTGGATCCAGATTCCCTTCTGGATCATCACAAAAAATTAATCACCTCTAAGTTAGACCAAAATACACCTCTGGTAAAAATTTCACTGAAATCCATTGAGAACTTTTTGAGTAATCCTGCTAACAATCCAACCAACCAACCAACAAACAAACGGACACGACTGAAAACATAACCTCCTTGGCGGAGGTAATAAGAAAGGAAAAAGTAAAGCGGAAAATAATTTTCCACACACATTTATTCAAAACACACAGCAAACTATAATAAACTAGTAAAACATCACTCCTACAAACAATCTTTGGTGTGTCACGTGAGGTGAATGTGCCCTACGATTGGATTTTGGAAAACCATGTGACGGTGAACCAATTCCGATTGGACATCCACATTGCTCACATCATCACACAGCTTCTATAAGGAGTATAAAGATGGTGGACGGTGGCTCGAAAGTCAGCGGAGTTAACTTTTCAGCAAAAAAAAGTCAGTTTCTATCTCATATCATTAATAACAAGTTACTTATAATTTAGTAAAGCTTGGTCTCAGCCGTCATATACGATGGCATCAGCCCCAGAGGGTTAAACCCTTAGATCTTCAGCAAATGTATTTATAAACAGGGGTGCACAGAACTGGTACTCATTGTGCTTGCGTGTGCTAAACCTTATTGATGCACAGCAGAGGGAAACACTTTTCCTACAATCAGTCATTGCTTTCCTCTTATGAAGCACTTCCCTTGTGTTTTGTGCTGTACATCATTTATTTTTAGCACACACAAGCACCATGAGTACCAGTTATGTGTATGCCTGTTTATAAAGAGAAACTGCATGAACTACACAAGTTTTTTTTTTTCTAATAAGTTTATTCAATGAGGAGAAACAAATGCTAAATTATTGTTGTGTCGTAACTTAATTTTTGTTCAGCCTTTGTGACCCGTCTTCATAAAGTTAGATGCAAAAATGTTGAAATTGGCCCTATCCTGCAATGATAAAGAATCCTTAAAAAAAATTAGTGGATCCGGATCGTGTTCCGGATCATTACCAAAATTTAATGACTTCTAAGTTAGGCCAAGATACACCCCTGGTAAAAATTTCATTGACATCCATTGAGGATTTTTTTGAGTAATCCTGCTAACAAACCAACCAACCAACCAACAAACAAACGGAGGCGACCGAAAACATAAACTCCTTGAATGCAAATGTGCTAATTGGACAGTATGCACGGTTATGAGCATGGAAACAATGCAATCCTCAGTGCATACCATCAGTAAATGATGTACTTTTTTTTTTTTTTTGGAGCTGTGGTGCTTGTGCACATTTTTTCACATGCAAACCTTTAGTGAATCAGCTCTGTACAATATGATGTCATAAATGTGCTTTATTGTCTATGTTGTGACAGATTTTGTGTGATGTGTTGGAAAATACATAACTCAGCCACGTGCGGTGTGAAGCCAGTACACTTTGAGTGTCGGGCCCAAGCCTGGATAAATGACTACTGTTCCATCAGGAAGGGCATCTGGTGTAAAAATGAATGAATTAATTACTTAATAATCATCATCTTCAGGTCACAGATAGAATTTCCTTATCAGAGTGGCCTTTTATTGTGGCCAGCCTAAGGCACGCCTGTGCAATAATCATGCTGTCTAATCAGCATCTTGATATGCCACACCTGTGAGGTGGGATGGGTGATCTCAGCAAAGGAGAAGTGTTCACTAACACAGATTTAGACTGATTTATGAACAATATTTGAGAGGAATAGGTCTTTTGTGTATATAGAAAATGTTTTAGATCTTTGAGTTCAGCTCATGAAAAATGGGAGCAAAAACAAAAGTGTTGTGTTTATATTTTTGTTCAGTGTAATAAAACCATTCACACACTGAGTAAATATTAAAGTCTTAAGCGTAGCTGCATTGTTTCAATCAGATTCATCATCACATCCTGACAAAACCTATCCACATAAGACACCTTTATTTTGACGATCATCACCCAACACTTTTACCGGTGTGTAAGGCTTTTGTCATTGTGTGGTGGATGTGGCTGTTGCTGCTGCACACATCAGCGAATTCATTCCATAGATGTTCTGTGGGGTTTATTTCAGATGACCTGTGCAGCCACCACAACACCTCCATGTTGTGGTTGTTTTGAAATAAATTCTGAGTCACTCTAGTTGTATGTCCTAATGTTGTCATGCTCAAACACCAGAGTACACCAACAGAAGAGACCTGGCTGCAGTTCTACCATTAATAATCAGGAGATTACAAACTGTTAAACATTTAGTCCACAGACATATTGTACAAAATATTAGGATAGTTCCTTGGGCCGGTTCTGATTTTGACTGTGTAGGGGTATATTGAGTTCAAATGGCCTCGGACAGTGGACTCATCTCTGTGCTTGTTCTGTTAGACCTCAGTGCTGCTTTTGATACTGTTGACCATAAAATTTTATTACAGAGATTAGAGCATGCTATAGGTATTAAAGGCACTGCGCTGCGGTGGTTTGAATCATATTTGTCTAATAGATTACAATTTGTTCATGTAAATGGGGAATCTTCTTCACAGACTAAAGTTAATTATGGAGTTCCACAAGGTTCTGTGCTAGGACCAATTTTATTCACTTTATACATGCTTCCCTTAGGCAGTATTATTAGATGGTATTGCTTAAATTTTCATTGTTACGCAGATGATACCCAGCTTTATCTATCCATGAAGCCAGAGGACACACACCAATTAGCTAAACTGCAGGATTGTCTTACAGACATAAAGACATGGATGACCTCTAATTTCCTGCTTTTAAACTCAGATAAAACTGAAGTTATTGTACTTGGCCCCACAAATCTTAGAAACATGGTGTCTAACCAGATCCTTACTCTGGATGGCATTACCCTGACCTCTAGTAATACTGTGAGAAATCTTGGAGTCATTTTTGATCAGGATATGTCATTCAAAGCGCATATTAAACAAATATGTAGGACTGCTTTTTTGCATTTACGCAATATCTCTAAAATCAGAAAGGTCTTGTCTCAGAGTGATGCTGAAAAACTAATTCATGCATTTATTTCCTCTAGGCTGGACTATTGTAATTCATTATTATCAGGTTGTCCTAAAAGTTCCCTAAAAAGCCTTCAGTTAATTCAAAATGCTGCAGCTAGAGTACTGACGGGGACTAGAAGGAGAGAGCATATCTCACCCATATTGGCCTCTCTTCATTGGCTTCCTGTTAATTCTAGAATAGAATTTAAAATTCTTCTTCTTACTTATAAGGTTTTGAATAATCAGGTCCCACCTTATCTTAGGGACCTCGTAGTACCATATCACCCCAATAGAGCGCATCGCTCTCAGACTGCAGGCTTACTTGTAGTTCCTAGGGTTTGTAAGAGTAGAATGGGAGGCAGAGCCTTCAGCTTTCAGGCTCCTCTCCTGTGGAACCAGCTCCCAATTCAGATCAGGGAGACAGACACCCTCTCTACTTTTAAGATTAGGCTTAAAACTTTCCTTTTTGCTAAAGCTTATAGTTAGGGCTGGATCAGGTGACCCTGAACCATCCCTTAGTTATGCTGCTATAGACGTAGACTGCTGGGGGGTTCCCATGATGCACTGTTTCTTTCTCTTTTTGCTCTGTATGCACCACTCTGCATTTAATCATTAGTGATCGATCTCTGCTCCCCTCCACAGCATGTCTTTTTCCTGGTTCTCTCCCTCAGCCCCAACCAGTCCCAGCAGAAGACTGCCCCTCCCTGAGCCTGGTTCTGCTGGAGGTTTCTTCCTGTTAAAAGGGAGTTTTTCCTTCCCACTGTAGCCAAGTGCTTGCTCACAGGGGGTCGTTTTGACCGTTGGGGTTTTACATAATTATTGTATGGCCTTGCCTTACAATATAAAGCACCTTGGGGCAACTGTTTGTTGTGATTTGGCGCTATATAAAAAAAATTGATTGATTGATTGATTGATTGAAATCCTGCCATTGGAAGAAGGTGGGGTAGAGCATCAGAGACCAACTGGTGGCAGCAAGATGGAGGAGCCAGTCAAAGACTGCAAGCAGCAGAGGATGTTGAGTCAGAATTGACATGTTTAAATGATAACAAATAATTTGAACGTTTCCTATCGGTTGTGGGTTGACTGTGAAATTGTGGGCCAGCTGCTTCCTATTAAGGATATTGCTGTCACTGATTAGGGAAATCTAAATGAAAGCTTGACATTAGCGTCTCCCTAGTAGAACTTACTGTACACTACACTACATGTCTCTTTGATTTAACATTGATGGTACCATTAATGTTTCAGGCAGTTGCTTCAGCTGCATTATAACATTTGCAGACATGTTGAAAATCAGTATGGCTTCCTGTCTTGCGGTTTTTGTCCTTTGTGTACCTGAAAGTGATTGATCATCATCTGCCCTTTCAGTGACCTGATAATAGTGGTGGGCACAGATAACAAAAAAAAAAAATGAACTTCAATAACAGATAATCAGATAACTGAAAAGTTATCTTTGATAAAGATAAAACAATAAACCGCCCAAAAATGTATCAGAAGTTACAGATAACCAATAACCAATAAATTCCAGTATTGTCTCTGATACATTTGCAACTACTAATAAACTGAATTTGAGTTTTAACACCATGATCACCTCTGGTAACAGCAAAAGTGATAACAAACCCAAACAATGAGCCCACACTTCTATCTTTGAACATCCTGCCTCCTGGTGGAAGCTCTTGTTTACCACATGGCTTCCAGCACAGAGGCAAGCTGAGAGCAACCACAAAGCCCAGCTCTCTACCAATTACAACACTCCGGTCAGGTGGAGGTCTTGGAAAATAAAGCCATGCTGACTTATAGTTTTGATTTATAAATAGGGCCAGTTTTCCTTTGTCTACAGAGGATGGAGCGGTTTCTTCTTAAAGCAGCTCTTCTCTGTTTTGCAGAGGGTAGAACTACACATCAGCTCAACTGATTTTAAGTTTTATAAATATTTGTAGCTGTTCAAATTTATTTACCACAAATTATCGGACAAAAAGTATCGCAAGATAATTAGTCCGATAATGGTTTTTAAAAGATAACCTGATAATGAAAACATTATCTTTGATAATTATCGGTTATCGGATTATCGGAACTGTACCCACCACTGCCTGATAATGACCTTGATCATGTTTAATTGTAGATGGGAACGCCTAATTTTAACATGTTTCTGACTGTTAGGGAGGCAGTCATCATTTCTACTGTTCCTTTGAAATCTGAAATGAAAGAAGCTAATGTTCATCCCAAAATCACTGTGGAGCTGGATGCTTTATATCTGCAAAACAATGCAGTCCACTGTGATTGTGCTTGGTTGATCAAACTTCTTCTTTCGGCTGCTCGAGTTCAGGGTCGCCACAGCAGCTCATCCATTTTCATCTCACTCTGTCCTCTGCATCTTCCTCTGTCACACCAACCACCTACTTGTCCTCCCTCAGCACATCCATAAACCTTCTCAATGGCCTCCTTCTTCTCCTCCTGGCTTGTGGCTCCATCCTTAGCATCCTTCTCCCCATGTACCCTGGGTCCCTCCTTTGCACATGTCCAAATCATCTCAATCTCACCTCTCTGACTTTGTCTCCAAACCATCCCACCTGAGTTGTCCCTCTGATATGTTCATGTTGGGAAGGTGTCGTAGCACGGACCCACAACAGGGGGCGCAAAGGAATGGACAATGAATAAGCCAAATAGTAACAATTTAATGTTGTGACAACACACAACTAAACACACAAGATCAGTAAAGTCAATTAACACCAGGTGACGTGTGGGCAGGCTCGAAGATAGAAGACCCCCGACGAGAGAAGAGCCGCGTCCCACACGGCTTCCACCACCAACGGTCTGAAGAACACCGGAGCCGCCAAGTCCCGAGTCCCCAGGTGGCCTCTGTCTTCGGCTGTCGACCCTGGTACTGCTGGCAGAAAACAAAGACAGGATGGATGAGTGTGAATTCGCACACTCAGTAATCCACAGTCTGCACTCAGTTAGGAGGGAGCACCTCCACCTCCAATCACACACTTGTGCAGCTCCTGTTTTAACCACTTATCTGGTTTGGGGTGTGAGGCGAAGCCGTCGCTGTCACACCAAACGCCAATCCCACAGATAAGGTAAACACCAGGAAAACGGCTGCAAAAGAAGTTCAGATTATTATTCAACGTTCGAGTCAGCAGAGAAAATGACCTATTCGGTTGATTTCTCGGCGAGGAGGTGGAGTTGCAGTCCGGCCTTTATGGTGATGGTGATGATGATGAATGAGTGACAGCTGGTGCTGAGGATGATTGACAGCTGTCACTTCTTCTGGGTCTGGCGCCCTCTCGTGCTTGGAGCCCGCACTCCAAGCAGGGCGCCCTCTGGTGGTGGTGGGCCAGCAGTACCTCCTCTTCAGAGGCCCACATAACAGTTCATTCCTAATCCTGTCCATTCTTATCAATTTCAAATAAATTTGCAGCATCTTCAGCTCTGCCTCCTGTCTGTTTGTTAGTGCCACCCTGTCAAAGCTATACAACATAGCCGGTCTCACTACTGTCTTGTAAACTTTCCCTTTCACTTTTGCAAAAAACCTTCTATCACAAATTACTCATGCCACCTTTCTCCACCCACTCCACCCCATCTGTACACGTATTAGTTTAAGAAAAAGTAGCCAGCACATCGTACATAATAAATCTTGTGCCAGACTGGCTTCTCTTCAAGGTTTATAATAGTTATCAGAAATTTTAAAGTCTGTCTTTATTTTGGTCCAGTTAATCTTGAGATTAACAGTCTCATACGTTTTCTCATAATAAACACATGCACATATGCACACGCACACACACAAATCGCCCAACCACAGCTTGACATTTCGCAAATGTTTTCTTTCATATTGTTTTTATTTCGTTCCTCATATATTCCTGACCTTCTCTGTGTTTTCTTTATAATGTCAGCAGGCAAGTTATTTTAAAGTTTATGAGCAGTTTGTGGCTCATCTGCCAAAACAAATCTCTGTGCAGTGGGACATTTGAAGGCTTTTATTTTACTGTAAGTGAGAAGGTCAAACGAGCCAGATGGGAAAAACAGGAGGCATAAATATATGACGCTTTGTGCCAACGGGTATGCAAACCCCTTCAGCAGATTTTTCACTCATTTTTAAATAAAGATCAATGCTCTTGTAGTTTTTTTACTAACATGATTCTCAAAAATAAAAACCTTTTCCCATGAAGAATTAGAGCCCGTCCTTGTCGATATACAGAGAGGAAAATAAGTATTTGAACACCCTGCCATTTTGCAAGTTCTCCCACTAAGAAATCATGGAGGGGTCTGAGATTTTCATCTTAGGTGCATGTCCACTGTGAGAGACATAATCTAAAAAATAAAAAAAAAATCCGGAAATCAATGTATGATTTTTTTTTAATAATTTATTTGTATGTTACTGCTGCAAATAAGTATTTGAACACCTGTGAAAATCAATGGTAATATTTGGTACAGTACCCTTTGTTTGCAATTACAGAGGTAAAATGTTTCCTGTAGTTTTTCATCAGTTTTTCACACACTGCAGCAGGGATTTTGGTCCATTCATCCGCACACATCTTCTCCAAATCTTTCAGGTTTGGAGTTTCAGCTCCCTCCAAAGATTTTCTGTTGAGTTCAGGTCTGGAGACTGACCAGGCCACTCCAGGACCTTGAAATGCTTCTTATGGAGCCCCTCCTTAGTTGCCCTGGCTGTGTGTTTGGGGTCACTGTCATGCTGGAAGACCCAGCCAAGACCCATCTTCAATGCTTTTACTGAGGGAAGGAGGTTGTTTGCCAAAATCTCGCAATACATGACCCCATCCATCCTCCCTTCAATACGGTGCAGTCGTCCTGTCCCCTTTGCAGAAGAGCACCCCCAGACTATGATGTTTCCACCCCCATGCTTCACGGTTGGGATGGTTTTCTTGGGGTTGTTCTCATCCTCTAAACATGGTAAGTGGAGTTGATTCCAAAAAGCTCTATTCTGGTCTCATCTGACCACATGACCTTCTCCCATGCCTCCTCTGGATCATCCAGGTCACTGGTGAACTTCAAATGGGCCTGGACATGTGTTGGCTTGAGCAGGGGGACCTTGCTGCCCTGCAGGATTTTAAACCATGACAGCATCATGTGTTACTAATGTAATCTTTGTGACTGTGGTCCCAGCTCTCTTCAGGTCATTGACCAGGTCCTCCTGTGTAGTTCTGAGCTTTCTCAGAATCATCCTTACCCCACAAAGTGAGATCTTGCATGGAATCCCAGACCAAGGGAGATTGACAGTCATCTTGTGTTTCTTCCACTTTCTAATAAATAATCATAACAGTTGTTGACTTCTACCAAGCTGCTTGCCTGTTGTCCTGTAGTCCATCCCAGCCTTGTGCAGGTCTACAGTTTTTGTCCCTGGTGTCCTTAAACAGCTCTTTGGTCTTGGCTATGGTGGACAGGTTGGAGTGTGATTGATTGAGTGCGTGAACAGGTGTCTTTTATACAGGTAACAAGTTCAAACAGGTGCAATTAATACAGGTAAAGAGTGCAGAATAAGAGGGCTTCTTAAAGAAAAATTAACAGGTCTGTGTGAGCCAGAATTCTTGCTGGTTGGTAGGGGGTCAAATACTTATTTGCAGCAGTAACATACAAATAAATTATTTTTTTTTAAAAATCATACATTGTGATTTCCAGATTTTTTTTTTTTTTTTTTTTTTAGATTATGTCTCTCACAGTGGACATGCACCTAAGATCAAAATTTCAGACCCCTCCATGATTTCTAAGTGGGAGAACTTGCAAAATCGCATGGTGTTCAAATACTTATTTTACTCACTGTACATTCAATGGGCCTCATGTATCAACGTTGCGCACTTGTGGCGTAAATTTACGGTGTAAATTTGAAGTACACCAAAGTTGCCGTGACATGTATCAAGCAGTGCGCACCTGCCCATTTCCAACGTACACCTGATGTGACCTTGATAAATGCGGCGGGTGAAAACAATCGTAATTATAATAAACATGCCCATAAATATTCAGACTCCGCTTCAGACACACCCTCATTTTACGACATGGAAGCCAGGTAGATGGCAAAGAAAAAGAACTCCACCAATCACGATGCGTGCCAATAGAGCGTCAAAAGCAGCCGTTGTATCAATTGTTTTGTAGTATAATCAAAAAAGTGTTACAGTGGTCCCTCGTTTATCGCGGGAGTTACGTTCTAAAAATAGCCCGTAATACGCGAAACCGCGACGTAGTCAGCGTTATTTTTTACAATTATTATAAATGTTTCAAAGCTGTAAAACCCCTGTAAAACCACTTTATACACTTTTTCAATCAGGCATTAACATTTTCTCACTTTTCTCTCGTGTGTAAACACTCTCAAAGTTCAAACCTTAGTAGAAAAATAAGACCAAACTGTTTTCAGGCCCAAATATTTGTTTGAGAAATAAAAATAGAACGTTTTCCTCTAAATAATTATGATGGCTTTTAGAACTAATGAATTAAATTTTATCGATCAACCTACGAGGTCGGACATATAAGAAATTATTAATAGTGACTGACCAGTATGTCACAGATCGGGCCTCTGTGTCCTGACGCCGCGCCTTTTCCCACTCACACCTGGCTGCAGGTGTCTGTTTCCGAGTGACAAACACAGTTATGAGTAGTTGTTGGCGCTCTTTTCTCTTCTGGGCGAGAAGATTCTTATAAACAGACACGCAGAACACAGAACACTGTAAAAAAAAAAAGGCATGCAAAATTGGACTAAACTCCGAAACGGCGAGGCCGCGAAAGGTGAACGGTGTTATAGCAAGGGACCACTGTATTCTCTTTTCACATGTCAATCATTCTTGACGTGGATATTTGCTCGCTCAATTAATAAGACACGCCTAATTTTTCAGATTTCTTTATTTTTAAGATGTATTTCTTTATTTATTTTATTGTAACAAACGAATGGAGAAAACAAAACCTGATTGCAGCACGGGCGAAGGGAATGACAACGCTACAGTTGTTGTTATCAATTTCATTGTCTAAAACGATCACACCACATAAAGTTAAGCTCAGCGCTGCTCTGGCTCCAGGCTCTGGAGAAAAAGGCGAGCAGCGCTTTCTTTGCGGTCAGCGCTGTGGCCACGGATCGTGCTCGATAGACCAGCAATCCCGCAAAAGCGGAATTTGTATTGATTGTTATTTAGTATAATCAGGAAAGTGTTATTTATGTAACATATGCATTGATTTGTATAATGGCACTGTTTATCATGTTGATAATTTTCATTTTTATGTGGATTCCAGCGCTGGTTCATTTTGGTGTATAATTTACGCCACCTCTCGACCTGGTGTATATTTTCAGCGCAGCGTACGCCAACGACCACATTGATAAATGCCAAGGAGCGCAGCCATTTTGGCGTACACCCCATATACGCTCAAATATCGCCGTACGCAACGTTGATACATGAGGCCCAATGTCTTTCAGTTATCACTGTGTTTGTGTTGTGTTCAGGTGTGGTTATGTGCAGAGGACTTTATGTGATCATCATTCTCTGTATAGCTTAAAAAAACAAACTAAGAGAATTTAACATAAAACAAAGGATCCAATATTGCAGCCTTTGTTTTGTGTCAAATACACACATTCATAAATTGCACTGTGAAAAGTTCTACATTTTATCAGCCCTCTTCTTAACAAACAACAGTGGTCCAGGTGGCCACCAGACCTAAGCTCTGGAAAATGACAGAAACCAACAAGTAAGCTCATTTCAAGTGAAGTGCACAGTAATGTCAAAATTACACATATATTTTGAGACCCACAGTGATTCTTATGTTTATGTTGAGTTCTATTTTATTGCAGACAGCATGAACCCACATATTTCCTGTTTAGTGGGGTCAACTTAATTTAATTTGTTAACATACATCCATTCCTGCATTTAAGGCCTGCAAGACATTCTAAAAAAAGTTTGCATGGGGTTAATTTAGGACTAGTAATGAGTGGTCTGAAAAATAAATAAATAATGATGTTACTCCAGTGCATAATATCATTAAACAATTCAAGGAATCAGAAGAAATTTCAGTGCATAAAGGGCAGGTATGTAATCCTAAACTGAAGGCCTGTGATTTCTGATCCCTCAGATAGCACTGCATCAAGAACCGTCATTCAACAATAGCTGAAATATTCACATGGGTAAAGGATTACTTCGTGAAGTTTGTTTCAACCATTACAATACAGAGTTACATTCACTAATGGCACTTAAAACTTTACTGTTAACCCTGCCCAGAAGTGGCATCAGAAGCATCTGGGTTAGACCATCACACAATGGAAACGTGTATTGTGGTCAGACAAATCTGTATTCCAGATCATTTTTAGAAGAGCCATCCAGAACCATCCAGACTATTAGCAGCAAAAAGCCAGGGTCTGTCATGGTATGGCAACATATGCTGCCTTCAAGACGACGTCTTTTCCAGGGAGCTTCATGGATTTTTCAAAAAGACCATGCAAAACCACATTCTGCACATGTTACAAAGGCTTAGATGTGGAAGTAGGTTACAAACACTGGCAGTTCAGAATGCAACAGTGATCCCGAGCTGTTACACACCCTGAGATCTTTTTAGTGCTGGGATAAAGAATGACAACATTAAACACTGATAAATGCTTTAGTATCCCAACTTGTTTTGGAATGTGTTGCAGGCATGGATGCATATTGCAAATTAAATTAAGCTGACCACACAAAGCATGAAAAAAATTCCATACCATCCCACAGTATCAGTCAAAACTCACAATCATGTTAATTTACAATAATGTCAGCAAACTGATCAATCTGTGTGCTTGCACAAAAACCATTCTGTGTAAGATTTAAATCAGCACAGTTTGTGTATTAACAGCAGTGAGTTTAAATGGTAGCAGGTTGATGAGACAGATCCAGTGCAGATTTTCTGTTGAATGTCCTTCCTAACACAAATCCAGTTCTATATGGAAAAATGTACTCACACCTCTTGGTGATCCCAAAGGGATCCCAGTTGCCCTCTGAGTGCCATTCTAGTTCCTAATGACTCTGTGTGAATTGACTCCTTCCCCCTGTGATCATGCAAAGCCCTCATGTCACTTCTTCAGCTGCTTGACACGGATTATTTCGGCTGTTTTCACTTTTTGTGGCGATGCTGTTTAATTTTGTAGTCATCCGCTGAAATGCCCTACAGCGTGCTTTAGACAAAATGGATGTTTGAAGATGAATGGCGGTGACACCATGGACTTGGTCAGAACCTGGAGAATGTGCCAGGTGTTCTATCACTGTATTTGGCCAAAATGTCACTGCAGGCTGTGAATTTAAAGTGATATCAGGAAAAATATGAGGTCTTATCCATGGTGCCCTAAATAAACTAGATCTGTCGGTGTCCTGGACTATAAAACAGAATACGTTTTTGAAGATTTAATGTTAGCCTGCCAGACTTGCACTGAACCTACCTTGCTTTTCTCTGTGTCCTTCAGGGGGAGCTGCTGAGCCCCTGCCGCTGCGATGGCTCTGTTCGCTGCACCCATCAGCCCTGCCTCATCCGCTGGATCAGCGAGAGAGGATCCTGGAGTTGTGAGCTGTGCTACTTTAAGTATCAGGTCCTGGCCATCAGCACCAAGAACCCTCTGCAGGTAACACATGTGGAATACACACTGCTTGTCATGTAATGTCGCGTTCACACCGAGTGCGATCAGACGCTACAAATTCGCATGGGTCACCAGGCGACGGATGCGCCTCCTTCGCCCGGTGTGTCGCTCTGTTTGGGTGGACTTTCGCTGCGAAAATTCACCCCAGTGCGTCATCAAATAGGAGGAGCTTCCATTCCGCTCGCCGGCTCCGGTTGTCAGTCAAGCTAACATGACGGACCTTGATCACACGGAGCGAGTTGCTGTGGAAAGCTCCCAATACAGAGAGTATCATTATTTGCTGCAGGAGCTGTGTCTGGGTGACGGCCGCTTTCAGCGCTCCTTCCACCTCTGTGGACCCAGTTTGAGGATCAACTGTCCCGTTCGCGCGTCCACATGTAAACAATAAAAAAAAAAAGAAAGAAACTTCGCTGTTTGCTGCAGCTTGCTCTTCCCCCAAAAAGCTCTGTCATAATTGTGTTTAGAAACCAGTCACCATTTGTTTTATTATACATCTGTGTAGTTAATTAATAAAATATTTTCTACAGACGATTCACTCGCGCGCGCGCGCACGTAAAAAAAAAGAAAAGGAAAAAGCTCCGCTCCCACTGCTGCAAGTAGGGCTGCTGCTCGCTCCAAAAACTCTGTCATAATTTTGTTTAGAAACCAGTCACCATTTGTTTTATTATACAGCTGTGTAGTTAATAAGTAAAATAATCTCCAGGACGATTCGCGCGCACGTAAAATAAAAATAAAAAGAAACTCCGCTCCCCGCTGCTGTGGTGCTGCTGTTTGCTCCAAAAACTGTCATGATTGTGAAATAAAGGACAAAAGAGACATAAGTCCTGCTCACAGGCTGCTACCAGGTACAGGACATGTTCACATCTTCAGTCAAACTCCAGACATCTCCACGTCACTACATATTCAGTCCCTGATTGGTCATCGCAGCGCGACGAGACGAAAAAGTTCAGATTTTGAACTTGGAGAGGAGGGCGACGTGACGTGATGCAATATCGCGCCACAAACGCGCAAATGCTCAAAATCCCTTGACTCGCATCGCTTGACTCGCGTCCATCGCATTGCGCTGCGCGGTTTGGCGCCAAAACGTGTCCTTACATAGGGATTACATGGCAACCTGTGGCTGCAGTCGCTCGCGTCGCGCCGGTGTGAATGCAGCTTAACAGTGCACGTGCTGTCACATCTGTAAAAACATGAATCATAGATATAACAACACAGGTAACAAATGTAACAACACATATTACAGAACAAACAACACACCTAACAGGTGTAACAAAACATTTATCTTATGTAACATAGTAACACAGGTAACAGGTGTAACAAAACATTTATCTTATGTAACATAGTAACACAGGTAACAGGTGTAACAACACACAACGGATAACAAAATAGGCGACAGATGTAACAAAATTAATAACGGCTGCAACAACACAGATAACAAATACAACAACACAGATAACAGGAGAAATCAATCAATCAATCAATCAATTTTTTTATATAGCGCCAAATCACAACAAACAGTTGCCCCAAGGCGCTTTATATTGTAAGGCAAGGCCATACAATAATTATGTAAAACCCCAACGGTCAAAACGACCCCCTGTGAGCAAGCACTTGGCTACAGTGGGAAGGAAAAACTCCCTTTTAACAGGAAGAAACCTCCAGCAGAACCAGGCTCAGGGAGGGGCAGTCTTCTGCTGGGACTGGTTGGGGCTGAGGGAGAGAACCAGGAAAAAGACATGCTGTGGAGGGGAGCAGAGATCGATCACTAATGATTAAATGCAGAGTGGTGCATACAGAGCAAAAAGAGAAAGAAACAGTGCATCATGGGAACCCCCCAGCAGTCTACGTCTATAGCAGCATAACTAAGGGATGGTTCAGGGTCACCTGATCCAGCCCTAACTATAAGCTTTAGCAAAAAGGAAAGTTTTAAGCCTAATCTTAAAAGTAGAGAGGGTGTCTGTCTCCCTGATCTGAATTGGGAGCTGGTTCCACAGGAGAGGAGCCTGAAAGCTGAAGGCTCTGCCTCCCATTCTACTCTTACAAACCCTAGGAACTACAAGTAAGCCTGCAGTCTGAGAGCGAAGCGCTCTATTGGGGTGATATGGTACTACAAGGTCCCTAAGATAAGATGGGACCTGATTATTCAAAACCTTATAAGTAAGAAGAAGAATTTTAAATTCTATTCTAGAATTAACAGGAAGCCAATGAAGAGAGGCCAATATGGGTGAGATATGCTCTCTCCTTCTAGTCCCCGTCAGTACTCTAGCTGCAGCATTTTGAATTAACTGAAGGCTTTTTAGGGAACTTTTAGGACAACCTGATAATAATGAATTACAATAGTCCAGCCTAGAGGAAATAAATGCATGAATTAGTTTTTCAGCATCACTCTGAGACAAGACCTTTCTGATTTTAGAGATATTGCATAAATGCAAAAAAGCAGTCCTACATATTTGTTTAATATGCGCTTTGAATGACATATCCTGATCAAAAATGACTCCAAGATTTCTCACAGTATTACTAGAGGTCAGGGTAATGCCATCCAGAGTAAGGATCTGGTTAGACACCATGTTTCTAAGATTTGTGGGGCCAAGTACAATAACTTCAGTTTTATCTGAGTTTAAAAGCAGGAAATTAGAGGTCATCCATGTCTTTATGTCTGTAAGACAATCCTGCAGTTTAGCTAATTGGTGTGTGTCCTCTGGCTTCATGGATAGATAAAGCTGGGTATCATCTGCGTAACAATGAAAATTTAAGCAATACCGTCTAATAATACTACCTAAGGGAAGCATGTATAAAGTGAATAAAATTGGTCCTAGCACAGAACCTTGTGGAACTCCATAATTAACTTTAGTCTGTGAAGAAGATTCCCCATTTACATGAACAAATTGTAATCTATTAGACAAATATGATTCAAACCACCGCAGCGCAGTGCCTTTAATACCTATGGCATGCTCTAATCTCTGTAATAAAATTTTATGGTCAACAGTATCAAAAGCAGCACTGAGGTCTAACAGAACAAGCACAGAGATGAGTCCACTGTCCGAGGCCATAAGAAGATCATTTGTAACCTTCACTAATGCTGTTTCTGTACTATGATGAATTCTAAAACCTGACTGAAACTTCAAATAGACCATTCCTCTGCAGATGATCAGTTAGCTGTTTTACAACTACCCTTTCAAGAATTTTTGAGAGAAAAGGAAGGTTGGAGATTGGCCTATAATTAGCTAAGATAGCTGGGTCAAGTGATGGCTTTTTAAGTAATGGTTTAATTACTGCCACCTTAAAAGCCTGTGGTACATAGCCAACTAACAAAAATAGATTGATCATATTTAAGATCGAAGCATTAAATAATGGTAGGGCTTCCTTGAGCAGCCTGGTAGGAATGGGGTCTAATAAACATGTTGATGGTTTGGATGAAGTAACTAATGAAAATATCTCAGACAGAACAATCGGAGAGAAAGAGTCTAACCAAATACCAGCATCACTGAAAGCAGCCAAAGATAACGATACGTCTTTGGGATGGTTATGAGTAATTTTTTCTCTAATAGTTAAAATTTTGTTAGCAAAGAAAGTCATGAAGTCATTACTAGTTAAAGTTAATGGAATACTCAGCTCAATAGAGCTCTGACTCTTTGTCAGCCTGGCTACAGTGCTGAAAAGAAACCTGGGGTTGTTCTTATTTTCTTCAATTAGTGATGAGTAGAAAGATGTCCTAGCTTTACGGAGGGCTTTTTTATAGAGCAACAGACTCTTTTTCCAGGCTAAGCGAAGATCTTCTAAATTAGTGAGACGCCATTTCCTCTCCAACTTACGGGTTATCTGCTTTAAGCTACGAGTTTGGGAGTTATACCACGGAGTCAGGCACTTCTGATTTAAAGCTCTCTTTTTCAGAGGAGCTACAGCATCCAAAGTTGTCTTCAATGAGGATGTAAAACTATTGACGAGATACTCTATCTCACTTACAGAGTTTAGGTAGCTACTCTGCACTGTGTTGGTATATGGCATTAGATAACATAAAGAAGGAATCATATCCTTAAACCTAGTTACAGCGCTTTCTGAAAGACTTCTAGTGTAATGAAACTTATTCCCCACTGCTGGGTAGTCCATCAGAGTAAATGTTATTAAGAAATGATCAGACAGAAGGGGGTTTTCAGGGAATACTGTTAAGTCTTCTATTTCCATACCATAAGTCAGAACAAGATCTAAAATATGATTAAAGTGGTGGGTGGACTCATTTACTTTTTGAGCAAAGCCAATAGAGTCTAATAATAGATTAAATGCAGTGTTGAGGCTGTCATTCTCAGCATCTGTGTGGATGTTAAAATCGCCCACTATAATTATCTTATCTGAGCTAAGCACTAAGTCAGACAAAAGGTCTGAAAATTCACAGAGAAACTCACAGTAAGGACCAGGTGGACGATAGATAATAACAAATAAAATTGGTTTTTGGGACTTCCAATTTGGATGGACAAGACTAAGAGTCAAGCTTTCAAATGAATTAAAGCTCTGTCTGGGTTTTTGATTAATTAATAAGCTGGAATGGAAGATTGCTGCTAATCCTCCGCCCCGGCCCGTGCTACGAGCATTCTGGCAGTTAGTGTGACTCAGGGGTGTTGACTCATTTAAACTAACATATTCATCCTGCTGTAACCAGGTTTCTGTAAGGCAGAATAAATCAATATGTTGATCAATTATTATATCATTTACTAACAGGGACTTAGAAGAGAGAGACCTAATGTTTAATAGACCGCATTTAACTGTTTTAGTCTGTGGTGCAGTTGAAGGTGCTATATTATTTTTTCTTTTTGAATTTTTATGCTTAAATAGATTTTTGCTGGTTGTTGGTGGTCTGGGAGCAGGCACCGTCTCTACAGGGATGGGGTAATGAGGGGATGGCAGGGGGAGAGAAGCTGCAGAGAGGTGTGTAAGACTACAACTCTGCTTCCTGGTCCCAACCCTGGATAGTCACGGTTTGGAGGATTTAAGAAAATTGGCCAGATTTCTAGAAATGAGAGCTGCTCCATCCAAAGTGGGATGGATGCCGTCTCTCCTAACAAGACCAGGTTTTCCCCAGAAGCTTTGCCAATTATCTATGAAGCCCACCTCATTTTTTGGACACCACTCAGAGAGCCAGCAATTCAAGGAGAACATGCGGCTAAACATGTCACTCCCGGTCCGATTGGGGAGGGGCCCAGAGAAAACTACAGAGTCCGACATTGTTTTTGCAAAGTTACACACCGATTTAATGTTCATTTTAGTGACCTCCGATTGGCGTAACCGGGTGTCATTACTGCCGACGTGAATTACAATCTTACCAAATTTACGCTTAGCCTTAGCCAGCAGTTTCAAATTTACTTCAATGTCGCCTGCTCTGGCCCCCGGAAGACAATTGACTATGGTTGCTGGTGTCGCTAACTTCACATTTCTCAAAACAGAGTCGCCAATAACCAAAGTTTGATCCTCGGCGGGTGTGTCGTCGAGTGGGGAAAAACGGTTAGAAATGTGAACGGGTTGGCGGTGTACACGGGGCTTCTGTTTAGAACTACGCTTCCTCTTCACAGTCACCCAGTCGGCCTGCTTTCCCGGCTGCTCGGGATCTGCCAGGGGGTAACTAACGGCGGCTAAGCTACCTTGGTCCGCACCGACTACAGGGGTCTGGCTAGCTGTAGAATTTTCCACGGTGCAGAGCCGAGTCTCCAATTCGCCCAGCCTGGCCTCCAAAGCTATGAATAAGCTACACTTATTACAAGTACCGTTACTGCTAAAGGAGGCCGAGGAATAACTAAACATTTCACACCCAGAGCAGAAAAGTGCGGGAGAGACAGGAGAAGCCGCCATGCTAAATCAGCTAAGAGCTAGTAGCTACGCTAAGCTAGCGGATTCCTAAAAACACGCAAAGTGAATAATGTGTAAATAAGTTAGAGGTGATTCAGCAGAAGGAGTGCTTTAGTTAACGCACGTAAAGATTACACTGGGAAACAAATCGTAATCTAGATAACTAGATCAATCTAACTGCGCAGATTAAACAGCTAACAGATACAGAAAAACACCGCTGTGCTCCGGAACAGGAAGTGATACAATACCGCAGTGAGAGCCAACCACCAGTAGAGGCTTTCAGTGCTTACCAGTCGGCTTTCAGTGCTTACCAGTCGAGTGAGTATAAGAGAAATTGTGGAGAGCTGTGCATGTCCCAACTTGTTCTCTAATACTCCGAAACGGAGGTGTTCCTTTGTCTCGCTTCATCAGAAAATCGGTCGTGATGCGCGAAGCCTCCGCGCGGCTTTCCATGACAAAATCTCTTGTTAAAAGTGAAATCTGCCGGAAAATGGCTGATGTCCAGCTCTTGTGATAACCAGAGAAATTGCACACGACGGTCCCGGCTCCACACAGTGATCCGTTTAGAAATGATCTGGTGGTTTCTGCCTCTCGATGGCGGCTCGGAGCGCGGCGAGCCGTGCGCCATTGTGGGCCATCCTTAAAGCTGTAGTAACACTCCTTATTCTCTGTGAAGCATGTAAATTTTTCACCGAAAGCCAAATAAATTTTTCGAATGGTTTCCAGCTGCCTGTCTCTAACAGTTTCTGAAAAAATTCTGATGGAAAAAAAGCCCAAATCATTCCGCCATTTCCTCGCAATGAAACAACGACGAGAGGGGTGGAGCAGTGCTCACTCAAAGCCTGCCCACAGGCGAATGACGCAACCGACAGGCGTGGAAAAACTCATGCATGCGCACGAAGGTTCAAGCTTGGCTGACGTAAAAACATATGAATCAAATCCATATATTTTTTGCATAAAATAAAAAGGTCGGATACTTTTCTCACAGACCTCGTGTATATATATATATATATATATATATATATATATATATATATATATATATATATATATAAACCTGGTTCCTCATTAGCCGTCAGGTTGTCCCTGTCTGATGTTGTGTCTTCGGGAGTTATACTAACATCTGCTGTTTTGCCTATGGTTTTACCTGCCATAGCTGTGGTGCTAACAGGAGTCTTCGAGCAAGCGCCAGGTGACACAAAGCTTGACAGCTTGGACTGTAGCATTTTATTATGGCTTTGACTTGCTTTGCTTTGTGACAAAGGCATTACCGTGAGCTCTTCTGGTGATTGTAGGCATGCAGCAGTCCCAGAAGAAGGGTTTTTAGACAGGATTTGGTTATTGCAGTAGCAGGGCAAGTTAACATGCACTTGCTCAGCAAGCTGCCATAACTAGAAGTCCTCTCCAGACAGATTTACCATGTGATGCCCACCTCAGTCTCACACGTCGTGATTCAGTAGCACGAAATATACATTAATCTATTGGTTCGTCCTATTGTCACGAAAAGTGCAAAATTTTCATCATAGGCATACTGTCAGATCCCGCTTTTTTAGATACACGGCACACGCTCACCCTCTGATGAGTGTGTTTGTGTACAAAACCAGCTCTCCATCTCTGGGGTCCGACCTTCGTGTCTCCACGGGTATTACCCGGCAGGGCTGCACAAATGTTGTTCAAGCTGGTGGCGAGGAGATTCGTCTAGCTGCTCACTGCCTCCATCCGGACGTCCACCCCGCTGAAGCTGATCTCGCACCCCGGTCGAATAGCCTTCTCTGGAACCAGGATACGAACCGGCCACGCCCGTTAACGGCAGCTCTCCTCTTATGGATCAGGGCTCTTGGAATGTTGCTAGATTTTGAATTTAGTGACTCGTACAGCGAGTCCCCAGGATGTGTTATTTTCATTAAAAAACCAGACTAACCTTTTACAGCCTTTTTTGATGTTGTACACCCAATAAACTTTAACTTTTACACCTTAAGAAGCATCAATAATCCAATGTCCGAGCCTTAACACTTCAACTGCATGCTTGGAAATTTATTGCAGGTTTTGCAAGTGCCGACAACACAATCAAAATAGGATATATGATGATAATTTCACAACAATAATTCAAGTATAATTAGAATAATGATTGGCAGAGATTTTTGTTTTTGATTCAATAATTCTGTCTGATCTTACTTTGACTTGGACTGGATTGACTTCTTAACAATTTTTCTAGGAGTGAGGGTGGAGGTTTTTGAGGTTAGGGTCCCCAGCTTGATGAATTTGATTTCCTCTTCATCAGCTATTAATCGTTAGTTGACCACGATCCTTGTGTGATGTTGTAATCCTTCAGGAAGTTAATCCACATAAGAGTTTATTCCTTCTTCAATCAACCAAAAGTTGATCTAATCCATTCTGGTATGCTGTGATGTTCCTTGAGAGAGAAAACGTTGAACATTCCCCACTCAGACTTAAGGCCAGTGATTATTCTCCAATGTTCTGCTACTCCGTGACTGGACGGCCTGAGTGGGAGTTGAAAACTCTCTCAAACGATCTTCATGGCTCCAATCCTCTCACTCCACGATTCCAATTGATGCTCACAAGATGGTCAAGTCTTGTGATCTCCTCGTAGCGGGGGAGAAGTGGCAACAGCACCTCTCCCTGGAAGAATAACCCCATTTCCTGGTGTTTCACAGTTTATATATGTGCTTGACTCTTGTTGTCTTCAGATGATCTTGGTTACCATGGGGACACTGTTGACTCAAAACCTCCTCCCTTCTCCTTCCACTTACTGGAAATTTCTGCAGCTGTTACGAGTAACTTATTGCTCAAGTTCCTCTTTTCTATTAACACTTCAACTTTTCTGAGAATTAATTCTCTTAAATCATTTCTTTAAAATCACATCAATCATATTCAATCATTTCATTACAACTCTCTTTCACATAAAAACAATTCATATGATCATATACAAACATTTTCATTCCTTATAATTCATTTCATATTTTACCAACATCTTAATCATTTGATCAGTTGTTTAACATCAGCTTTTCTTGCCCTGCTTGCGACATCATCTTCACTTCCTCTTTTTTTTTCTCTGACTCTGCACTCTTTATGAAAAACAACTCATATAATCATTCATTTCACTTATTTGTAACATACTTTTTCTAATCAACTCTTAATTTTAACACATTAATACTTCATTTGATCATACTTGTCATGTTAGAATCATTCTTAGACATATTCCATCGTCTTCACCACTGAGTTCATTCCGTGGGCCTCCCCATTTGCAATGGAAAAGTCCGGTATGACCTCACTTACTCCTGTAAGGTACCAAACACTGTGCAGTTTAATCCAACAGCATGTATATTAATCCCATGGCACGTATTATATTCCAAGATGAAAACAAGCTGAAAGCAAGCTTAAAGTCATCTTTCCTGACAATACAAATTTATTCATTCTAAGATGGGTGCACGTAATTAAAAGTGCAGCGGGGGTTACTAAAATTGAGTTAAAAAAAAAACCCAGTCACAAAAATTTGAATCATTTCGTGACGGGAGGATGAAAAAAAAAACATGAGATCGGGCTGGTGATGCCACACTGTTTGTATTTCTTAATGACTGATGGAAATTAAGTCCAAGAAAATGTTCATGTATCTATCCCCTGAATTGACTTGAGAAAACTGGCTGTAAAATAATGATTGACTGCCAATTAATCAAAATGTACCAATATCTTTCACATATACACTTTATGTCTGAATTTTTATGTTGCAATATAAAATCATTTTTGCTGGTATTGTTCAATAATTTTGGAAATTTATTAAGTTTTTTGACAGTGCAAAGTTGATTCATTTGTATTTATTTCTGAACAAATATTAAATTGTATATTTAAAATTCTGAGGTGCCAATAATTCTGATGAGCACTGTGTGTATGCATGTGTGTGTATGAACGTGTGTGTGTGTGTATACTGGTTTGTTTTTGCAGTGGCAGGCCATATCTCTGACGGTGATAGAGAAGGTGCAGATAGCAGCCATTATTCTGGGCTCCCTGTTCCTGATTGCCAGCATCTCCTGGCTCATCTGGTCATCCCTCAGCCCCTCGGCCAAGTGGCAGCGTCAGGACCTGCTCTTCCAAATATGCTACGGCATGTACGGCTTCATGGATATCGTCTGCATAGGTAAAAGACACGTGGAAGACAAACACCAAAACACAAAATTAGGTAACACAACTCCATGTATCTCTTCAAACCCTCCCAGTACAGTTACATTTCACGTCATCAATTTGGACTATTTGTGTGTGTATGTGTGTGTGTGTGTGTGTGTGTGTGTGTGTGTGTGTGTGTGTGAGAGAGAGAGAGAGAGAGAGAGAGAGAGAGAGGAAAACACACACCGGGGGGGTATACTTTCGCAAGGCACTGTATTTTCTACACAAATAATCAAATTTAGCATGAAGGAGGGTTTTTTTCTTCTAAATGGAATGAATGGACCAAAAATGCCCCCCACCAAAAAAAAGAAAAACAATTCCATAAAAGATTCTCAAAACACTGTATCAAACAATTGCATTGACAAGTGAGGCACTTTTTCAAAATACCCACTATGGGCCTCATTTATTAACGGTTTGCATGTGCAAAAACATGGGCAAACTTTTTTTTACTTTAACTTTTGATACTCTGTGTGCTTCTTACCCCGTGTGCTGCTATACAGTGTTGCTGGAACTGCAGTTTCCCTGAGGGAGTCTTTCCAAGGGATCAATAAAGTTCTAGCTAATCTAATCTAATCCAATCTAATCTAATCTAATCTAAACACCATAGTTTACTCAAAAAATGGCATGCTGATTTACTAACAGTGCATACTGACAATAGCATCTGTAAAATGAGCAAAGTAGTCTGTATTGTCCATTTAACGTTTGCCTTCATGAATATGCAATTTGAGGTGTGTCCACCCAAGTATGCAAAATTGTGGGTGTTGAACATGCAGATAAGTGAGATTTGCAAATGCAAATGCAAATTATGATTTATCATCTAAAAGTAATTTCAGGGGCTATGATTGCATCTCTAATTGTGCTCATCTGAACCCTTGGTGCTGCTAACCCACTGTTGTGCGATTAATGCAGACACATAATTCAAAAGTTGATTCAAAGTCATTCCCCATGAATGGGTGTGCATTTATTTAAACTCAATATTCTTCTTTAACGCAGAAAACACTACATTTAAACAATTTATAGTGGCCTGTTTTTAACAAAATGAAACATCCACAGCCAAATGAAAATTAAGTGTGACATTTATCATGTCATTCTATGTATTAGAAAAATAAACAGACAGTCCTGTGCACGCCTAGCCAGTGCAGCGCATGTACGCATCCCCGCACAGTGCTGACAGCAATCAGAACCACAGTCTACGGTCAGGATCAGTCTACTCACAGGAGCTGCAGCCACCTACATATGAAACATATACAAATAATTTTCAGGACCTCTATGTTTGTGTGAAAGTGAAGAGAATATATTAATACTGGAGTGAAATGTATCCTGTTGTGGGAACGTGCATTTGACTCCGTTAAACTGTTGGTTTAAGGCAACAATCTTGGGCACCATCCACGACAACCTCTTTCAGGACACATTCTTCTTTTTTTGTTGTTGTGACTCTTCAGTCAGTAACATTTCAGAATGCTGAGCACTGAGAATGCAAATTAAACCATGTGAAAAAATAATCATCCCAAATATGAATAATGTACACCAGACATTTTCGGAAGCAGGTAAAGAGCTCTGTGTGCACCACCTTTTACCAAAATTCAGATTTAATGAAAATTGCGCCTAATTGTTACTTGTAGCAAAGTTAAACATCTCAGATAACTTATGTAGCTAAAAGAATTTCACAATAAAAGCATTTTAATGTAAAATGCCTGACCCCCAAAAAAGTAGGGCGAGGTTCTCCGTGTTTTGCAGTCTGAGAAACCAACACTTCTCAAGAATGTGTGAAGTTTTGACTCACTGGGTGCAGTGTTGAGAAATGTTGGTTTCTCAGACTGCAAAAGACGGAGAACCACGCCCGACTTTTCTGGGTCAGGCTCAAAACTTCTCAGTCACCCTTCGTATTGTTCAGTGACTTGCAAATGTGCATGTGTCCATCCCCTGACACAGCTAAATAAAATCTGCTGTAAAAGTGATGATTTCTATTTAAACCAGTCCTTGTATTTAGTTTATCAAATAAGTTTATCATCAATAATTCATAATTCATTATTCAGTCATTCATTCATTTTCTATACCTGTTTACTCCAATTAAAGGTCACAGGGAGCTGGAGCCTATCCCATCAGTCATAGGGCATGAGGCGGGGTACACCCTGGACAGGACGCCAGTCTGTCACAGGGCCACATATAGACAGACACATTCACACCCACCCACACACACACACACACACACACACCTTCAGATAATTTAAAGTTTCCAATCCACTGAAGCTGCGTGTCTTTGGATGTGGGAGGAAGCCAGAGCACGCAGAGGGAACCCACACAAACACGGGGAGAACATGCAAACTCCACACACAAAGGCCACATGTGAGATGGCCATAATTCCCAAACAGCTGATGTGATATTTTTGTTGAACTCCTTGAATTAAAGCTAAAAGTCAACACTACGAAGACATTTTGATTGTTTCATTTAACTCCACTGTAGATTCAGATTCAGACAACTTTATTGATCCCTAAAAGGGCAATTCATTTACAGCAATTAATCCACATTTATTACTAGTTGAACATAATAATGGCACACATCAGAATTAAAACAACCACACACATACATTTGATTGTTTATGTAGTGTTGCACAGAAACAACACAAAAAATAAACATGCAAGGTCAAATTAAAACATGCCCACAGTTATCGGTTGCTAAGGTCAGTCACACAGGCAGGTCATGTGATCAGTACGACAATAACTAACAAACAAACGAAGCTTTTGTGAGAGATTGTGTTCCGTAGGAGCGACCTGCTCCACTGTTCGTGTGTGTGAGCCGGTTGTGTAAGAAAACACTGAGAGCAGATGGCATCAGACATCTGCTGTGAAATTACTGCCAACCATCTCTTCTCACCAACAGGCGAGATGGTTCCTACCTATGACAGTGACCAGCTTTATTTTTGTTGATTTTATGCGCTGCCCCCCCCCCCACTCCATCCAGGTCTCATCATCCACGAGGGATCATCGGTGTACCGCATCTTCAAGCGATGGCAGGCTGTCAATCAGCAGTGGAAGGTACTGAACTATGAAAAATCAAAGGACTTGGGCGACCCGTTGAGTTCGAGCAGCAAGGCGGGTGCTCGCTCCTCTCGCAGTAACAGCCACGGCCTGGCCAGCAGCAGCACGGGGCGGCCGAGCAGGAGGCTAAGAACTATTCTCAACCACCACTGTGGATACACTATCTTACACATCCTGAGCCAACTGCGGCCCAACGACCCGCGGATCAGAGCCGCCGCCAACCGGGAGGTGGTGATGAGGGTCACCACTGTATGAGACTCGATCAGCAGGTGTGACGGCTCCATCTTTGTCTCCTGGAGTAAAATGAGCAAACGGGACATAAGGACCTCACATTAAACATTAAAGTCTGTGGTAGGCGACAGTGGTCCTGTGAGGAGCTCGGTGATGCCTGGAGCATCAACAGACTGCACACGCTGGAGAGTTTCTCCTCTTGTTTCCTATTTAAAAAATAAAAAATAAAAAAATCCAAGCCAGATGTGGCTTTTCAATAACTGAGGACCTGACAAAAACAAAAAAAAGATAAAGCATTAAAAGACTGCAATGAAGAAATGTGTGGTGGGAAAGTGGAAACGTATAAACAGGCGCCATAAACTAATTCAAGAGACATTTTTTCCAGTTCAATATCAGGATGCACAGGGACGTTTTGTTTGATTTGAACCTCTCGCTTTGATTTGTTTGTGTCCTTTTTGTTTATTTATTTTTATTATTGCTATTATTATTATGACTCATGTTGATTTTGTACGGATGTATGATTTTTAGAGGAAATCCTGTAACTCCATACATGCCAAGCAATTCAACACAACTCTGTGTAAAGCTCTTTAAAGCTTTCCAAACCAGCCAATGCTGATTATCAGACCGAAAACTGAAAATTACACCTGACACACACACACACACACACAGAACACAACACAACAATAAGTCAGTAAGAAGAAAAAGAAATGAAGATTTCAGTGACTCTTAAACCTCCTGCAATAATGTGTACATTTCACAGGGAATTTTGCATGGGTATATATCATTTTATTCTTCATCACATAACATAAGCACATTGCTCTATTTCCAATGGTGCTTGCCAAATGAACTCTTTAAAAATCTGATTTCATTGCACCACCGTTTTGTCACCATGACAAATGGCAGTGTGACGCAGCTGTTCCAGCTCCAACAGGTCGCTGCTGCTGTGTGCTGATTCAGATTTGATAAAAAATAAACTACTGGATTAAAAAGGAGATCAAATGATCTCTAACTACTCAGTCTCACTCAGTCTCTTCTTTGAACCGTTTGTCAGGTTGGTTGTGGGTTTCTGTTGTTCTGCTTTGCTTTTAGTGTTTTATCTGTGTGAAATTATTCATTGCTTTGGGTACGTTCATGAACACGCTGGCAGGCGATCAGAACAGGATCAGTCCTGACACAATACTTACATAATTCCATGAGGATTTGTCTCTAAAACACATTTAAGAAGCAATTTAAAACATTCCAAGTTGGGAAGCCAACATCATTTTCATGGTGTGCCATAATATACAAATAATCACGTCTATTTATGCAATGGTAAGAATCTACTATATAAAGCTGACCGTGTGTGTGTGTGTGTGTGTGTGTGTGTGTGTGTGTGTGTGTGTGTGTGTGTGTGTGTGTGTGTGTGTGTGTGTGTGTGTGTGTGTGTGTGTGTGTTCACTATGCAACAGCCACAGTAATCAAGCAATGAACATCAAACCTGCTATGGTGACTGGGGGCACCAAGGGGGAGGTCACTGGTGCCCTTAGGTTGAAAGTGTACCTAGTATATATTAGATCACAACCCACTGACTGGATCCCTTATTTTCGCAGTTCACTTTACTTACTTCATAGTAGCAGCTAGCTAGGGTGCACTTTAATTACAATCGGAACCGACCAGCGTGTGCCACATGCCAGTTAAAGCGTGCATTTTTTCAATTAAAATGTACGTGCTGTGTATGGCATGCCAGAGCATTGCAATTACATGACATGCTATCACCTTTATATCATCATTTAAGTCTCATGAATGTCACAAATTGCTCTATGAAAATTAATGACAACATACAATGCAATGCAACTTACTACACCTTAGCTATAATTACATGAAATATACAATGACATGGCTAAAATTCTTCTCTATTTACCCATGCATAGAATGGGTAACTCAGCTAGTATTACATATGTTCCATCTTTAAATAAATGCAAATATTCATTCCATTGCATAAATGGAAAACATTCATTATTTGTTTTATATGACACCTAAATATAATAGTGTCATTGTATTTGTTTTCTTGATATTTTACTTAAAATTAGAGGGGTGTATCTTCTCAGAGCAGGACTACAAGGACAGCGGGACCCAGCAGCTCACTCTGCAGAGCAGAGCTAGAACCTGACAAACTTAAGTGGTTCATATGGAAACACATGTCTGCTTTCTTAAATCCAGTGAAAAATCGTGACAAATACTTGTCCAATTCTTCATCTGACAGCACTTCAAGAACCACTAAAGATGTCCCTGCAAACACCACAGCTGCTGGATTTAGATTCCTCTTGTTAGGGAAGTCTTAGAGAAGCCTTTTCACAAAAAAAAAAAGAAAAAACTAATGCAGGAAGGCAATAGAGTGAAACAGATCAGGGAAAAATGCACAGTAGTGATGCCACTCATACAGTAGGACAAATCCACCAGTCAATGACTAGGATCTATTTAGTTTCATATAAAATAAAATAATCACACATAAATTAAGTCTAAGTGTTCAGACCTGGATGCAAGAAGTGCTTTCATCATTTTTTTAAGTAAATGAGTTGGCACCAAGTCCATAATTCGTAATGGACAGAACATCATTTGGTACAATGATTACCTTGGTTCAATGATTACTTACGTGGCCTCAAGCATAAGGCTAGAGGTCTACAACAAAAATGCCATAGGCCAAAACTAGAAGTATTCCACCTCACGTGGCGCGATGCTATTCTAGACTACTTGTATAAGCATGCACTACTGGCTACAAAGCAGGCCTATTACACTGATTTGATTAACAAAACAAGCATAATTCAAAGTTTCTGTTCGATACGGTGGCAACACTTATTCATGGACAACCACCTGTAAGTCGCTCTTCTTTTACAGCCCAAGATTTTTTAGATTACTTTCAGAAGAAAACAGCTAAAATTAGGTTAAATATATCACAGCATGCCTTCAGCCACTACACACTGTTATCGAGATGGGTGCCATCACTGATACATTACTTAGAATAACCGAATTTGGGTGTGCTGAAGAAACTTGTAACATCTGCTAAAAGCACAACCTGCTTGTTCAACCCAATACCAACAAAACTGTGTAAGGACCTGTGGCCCACTCTACAGAGACAGCTCTGACCAAAGTGGTAAATGATCTTCTGCTTGCACTGGAATCGGACACCACTACGGTTCTGGTGCTGTTAGATCTTAGCTCTGCGTTTGATACGGTGGATCACCGTATTCTGCTTGATAGGCTGGAGAATCATTTTGGGATTACTGGGAATGTCCTTGCATGGTTGGCATCATACCTAACCAGTCGTTCTCACTGTATCTTGTACAACAACACTACCTCCAACCTTGGTGACATTAAATATGGGGATCCACAGGGGTCAGTCTTAGATCCCCTGCTTTTCTCCCTTTATATAGCACCCCTTGGGCACATATTTGTTGTGTGGGCCGCTGAAGAGGAGGTACTGCTGGCCCACCACCACCAGAGGACACCCTGCCTGGAGTGCGGGCTCCAGGCACAAGAGGGCGCTGCCGCCTCACAGGAGCAGCCGGGGTGACAGCTGTCACTTATCACCTACGACAGCTGTCACCAATCATCTGATCTTCAGTAGTATATCAGCAAGACGACATCTCCACCTCGTTGCCGAGATATTGCTCTACCTAGGAGGTAAAGTGCTCAGCCGATTGTGTTGTCTTCCCGACAATAATACTTTGTTCCTTTGTGTGTTTAATAGCAGACAGTGAGTATTTACAGCTGGAGACTGTGTTGGACTTTTTCCCTACCTCTTTGATAAGTACTCACACTCCTGCACTTACCAGTTTCTGATGAGAGGTGGAGGTGGTTTTCCCACCATACGTGTTGCTGGGTGCAAACGCATCCACATCTAACTGTTTTTTGTTCCTCGCCAGCAGTACCAGATCCGACAAGCAGAGGCAGTGGCCACCTGGGAGTTCGGGACTTGGCGGCTCCAGTATTCCCGGGGTTCGGTGGCGGAGGAAATCGTGTGGTTCCGGTTCTGCTTTGGACGGACGTCTCTTATCTTCGAGCCTGCCCACGTGACACATTTTTGTGAATTGACTTCATTGCTTACTATTGTGATCTGCCGTGTTTGTTGTGCTTATTCACAACAGTAAAGCGTTGTTATTTGACTTCCTCCATTGTCCGTTCATTTGCGCCCCCTGTTGTGGGTCCGTGTTCCTACACTTTCACAACAGGATATCTCGGCCAACATCATGGACCCCGAGGGGCGTCAACCGGTTGTTGAACGGCCAATGGAAGAGCAGGGCGCACAGGCGTCTGCAGGAGGAATGATCGGTGAGTTGCAGCGAATCCTCACCGCTTTTACGGCTCAGTTGGATCTAATGACCGAGCAGAACGTCCTCCTTAACCGCAGGGTGGAGGCTCTCGCCGCGCAGGTGGAAGCGCGCCCTCAGGGCGCTGCTGCGGCTCCCCCTCCTGTCGATCCTGTGCGCAACAGTGACGTTCCACAGGTCGTTCAACGACCCCTCCCACCTTCCCCTGAAGCATACATAAGCCCTCCAGAGCCGTACGGGGGTTGTGTGGAGACGTGCGCGGACTTCCTTATGCAGTGTTCGCTCGTCTTCGCACAACGTCCCATCATGTACGCGACTGATGCTAGTAAGGTAGCTTATGTGATTAATCTGCTTCGCGGTGAGGCACGCGCTTGGGCTACAGCGCTCTGGGAGCAAAATTCACGGCTCCTTCTGACATATGATGGGTTTGTGAGGGAGTTCAAAACAGTGTTCGATCACCCAAATAGAGGAGAGACCGCTTCAGCCGTGCTGCTGTCAATGAGACAGGGGCGCCGGAGCGCAGCTGCTTATGCAGTCGACTTCCGCATCGCGGCTGCGAGGTCCGGCTGGAATAGCACTGCCCTCCGTGCCGCCTTCGTAAACGGACTGTCATTGGTTCTGAAGGAGCACCTGGTGGCTAAGGACGAACCGCGGGATTTAGACGGGCTTATTGATCTCGTTATACGGTTAGACAATCGGTTAGAAGAACGCCGTCGGGAATGAGACGAAGGGCGTGGCCGGGCACGCGCCGTCCCTCTCCCTTCCGGTTCCGACCGAGTTCCGCCCTCCCCACGCTCCACGGCCTCTACGCTCCGTATGGTTACAGCTCCCCCTGCTGATGAAGCTATGGACACGAGCAGGGCCACATTTAGGCCACCAGATAGACCGAGGAGGCTGGTCCGCGGAGCGTGCTTTGTTTGTGGCTCGATAGAGCACCAATTGAGAGACTGCCCCGAGCGGTTAAACACCAACGCCCGCCCCTAGAAACTGGGCTAGGGGTGGGCCAAGACATTCACGTGGGACATACCCATATTGCCACACGACTCCCAGTTACAATCCTTTACGAGGATTTAACCCTTCAGGCCCCAGCACTGGTGGACACGGGCTCTGAAGGGAATCTGCTAGACAGCAGATGGGCCAGGGAGGCATGGCTCCCTCTGGTGGCACTTACTTCACCAGTGCAGGTGCGGGCACTAGATGGCTCCCTACTCCCTCTAATCACACATAAGACACCACCAGTAACTCTGGTGGTGTCAGGGAACCACAGGGAGGAGATCGAGTTTTTCGTGACTCCTGCCACCTCCCGTGTGATTCTCAGGTTCCCCTGGATGTTAAAACACAATCCCCGGATCGATTGGCCGTCCGGGGTAGTGGTTCAGTGGAGCGAGACCTGCCATCGGGTATGTTTAGGTTCCTCGGTTCATCCCGGTTCCCAGGCTAGGGAAGAGGTCAGAGTCCCGCCCAATCTTGGGACGGTGCCGGTGGAGTACCATGACCTTGTGGATGTGTTCAGTAAGGATCTGGCGCTCACCCTTCCCCCGCACCGTCCGTACGATTGTGCCATTGATTTGGTTCCGGGCGTTGAGTTCCCGTCCAGCAGGCTGTACAACCTCTCACGACCTGAGCGCGAATCAATGGAGACCTACATCCGGGACTCTTTAGCTGCCGGGTTGATCCGGAATTCCACCTCCCCGATGGGTGCAGGTTTCTTTTTTGTGGGAAAAAAAGATGGCGGACTTCGTCCATGCATTGATTATAGGGGGCTGAAAGAAATCACGGTTCGTAACCGATACCCGTTGCCCTTGTTGGATTCAGTGTTCACGCCCCTGCATGGAGCCCAGATTTTCACTAAGCTGGATCTTAGAAATGCGTATCACCTGGTTCGGATCCGGAAGGGAGACGAGTGGAAGACGGCATTTAACACCCCATTAGGTCACTTTGAGTACCTGGTCATGCCGTTCGGCCTTACAAACGCCCCCGCGACGTTCCAAGCATTGGTTAATGATGTCTTGCGGGATTTTCTGCACCGATTCGTCTTCGTATATCTGGACGATATACTCATCTTTTCTCCGGATCCTGTGACCCATGTCCGGCATGTACGTCAGGTCCTGCAGCGGTTGTTGGAGAACCGGCTGTTTGTGAAGGGCGAGAAGTGTGAATTTCACCGCACTTCTTTGTCCTTCCTGGGGTTTATCATCTCCCCCAACTCCGTCGCTCCTGATCCAGCCAAGGTTGCGGCGGTGAGAGACTGGCCCCAACCTACCAGCCGTAGGAAGCTGCAACAGTTCCTCGGCTTTGCAAATTTGTACAGGAGGTTCATTAAGGGCTACAGTCAGGTAGTTAGCCCCCTGACAGCCCTGACCTCTCCAAAAGTCCCCTTCACCTGGTCGGATCGGTGCAATGCCGCGTTCAAGGAGTTGAAACGGCGCTTCTCGTCTGCACCCGTTCTGGTGCAGCCCGATCCTAGTCGCCAGTTTTTGGTTGAAGTGGACGCCTCGGACTCAGGGATAGGAGCTGTGCTTTCCCAGAGTGGAGAGACCGATAAGGTCCTTCACCCGTGTGCCTATTTTTCCCGCAGGTTGACCCCGGCCGAACGGAACTATGACGTCGGCAATCGAGAACTCCTTGCGGTGAAAGAGGCTCTTGAAGAGTGGAGACATCTGTTGGAGGGAACGTCCGTGCCATTCACGGTTTTCACTGACCACCGGAACCTGGAGTATATCAGGACCGCCAAGCGGCTGAACCCCAGGCAAGCCCGCTGGTCACTGTTCTTCGGCCGTTTTGACTTCCGGATCACCTACCGCCCCGGGACCAAAAACCAGAGATCGGATGCCTTGTCCCGGGTGCATGAAGACAAAGTCAAAACGGAGTTGTCGGATCCACCGGAACCTATCATCCCGGAGTCCGCTATCGTGGCCACTCTCACCTGGGACGTAGAGAAAACCGTCTGGGAGGCCCTGGCACGGAGCCCGGACCCCGGAACTGGGCCGAAGAACAAAATTTACGTCCCACCAGAGGCCAGGGCTGCAGTCGTGGACTTCTGTCACGGCTCCAAGTTCTCCTGTCATCCAGGGGTGCGAAGAACCGTGGCAGTTGTCCGGCAGCGCTTCTGGTGGGCGTCCCTGGAGGCCAACATCCGGGATTATATCCAGGCCTGCACCACCTGCGCCAGGGGCAAGGCTGACCACCGCAGGGCATCGGGACTGCTCCAGCCGCTGCCTGTGCCTCATCGCCCCTGGTCCCACATCGGCCTGGATTTTGTCACGGGCCTCCCGCCGTCCCAGGGCAACACCACCATCCTCACGATAGTGGACCGATTCTCCAAGGCGGCCCACTTCGTGGCCCTCCCGAAGCTCCCGACTGCCCAGGAGACAGCGGACCTCTTGGTCCACCACGTCGTCCGGCTGCATGGGATCCCAACAGACATCGTCTCCGATCGCGGTCCCCAGTTCTCCTCGCAAGTCTGGAGGAGCTTCTGCCGGGAACTGGGGGCCACGGTGAGTCTCTCATCCGGGTATCATCCTCAGACCAACGGGCAAGCAGAACGGGCCAATCAGGAGGTGGAACAGGCCCTGCGCTGCGTGACGGCCGCGCACCCGGCGGCCTGGAGTACCCATTTGGCCTGGATCGAGTATGCCCATAACAGCCAGGTGTCTTCTGCCACCGGCCTCTCCCCTTTTGAGGTGAGTCTGGGGTACCAGCCCCCGTTGTTTCCGGTGGTTGAGGGAGAGGTCGGTGTGCCCTCGGTCCAGGCCCACCTGCGGAAGTGCCGTCGGGTGTGGCGCGCTGCCCGTTCTGCTTTGCTAAAGGCCCGGACGAGGGCAAAAGCCCATGCAGACCGTCGGCGGACCCCGGCCCCTGCGTATCGGCCAGGGCAGGAGGTGTGGTTGTCGACAAAGGACATACCCCTCAAAGTGGACTCCCCTAAACTGCAGGATCGTTACATCGGCCCCTTCAAGATCCTCAAGGTCATCAGTCCAGCCGCAGTGAGGCTTCAGCTTCCGGCCTCACTGCGGATCCATCCTGTGTTCCATGTGTCCCGGATAAAGCCGCATCACACCTCACCCCTCTGTGCTCCGGGTCCGGCACCACCTCCTGCCCGGATCATCGATGGCGAGCCGGCTTGGACTGTGCGCCGGCTCTTGGATGTCCGTAGGATGGGCCGGGGCTTCCAGTATTTGGTGGACTGGGAGGGGTACGGACCCGAAGAACGCTCCTGGGTGAAGAAGAGCTTCATCCTGGACCCGGCCCTCCTGGCCAACTTCTACCGCCGCCACCCGGACAAGCCTGGTTGAGGGGGGGGTCCTGTTGTGTGGGCCGCTGAAGAGGAGGTACTGCTGGCCCACCACCACCAGAGGACACCCTGCCTGGAGTGCGGGCTCCAGGCACAAGAAGGTGCTGCCGCCTCACAGGAGCAGCCGGGGTGACAGCTGTCACTTATCACCTATGACAGCTGTCACCAATCATCTGATCTTCAGTAGTATATCAGCAAGACGACATCTCCACCTCGTTGCCGAGATATCGCTCTACCTAGGAGGTAAAGTGCTCAGCCGATTGTGTTGTCTTCCCGACAATAATACTTTGTTGCTTTGTGTGTTTAATAGCAGACAGTGAGTATTTACAGCTGGAGACTGTGTTGGACTTTTTCCCTACCTCTTTGATAAGTACTCACACTCCTGCACTTACCAGTTTCTGATGAGAGGTGGAGGTGGTTTTCCCACCATACGTGTTGCTGGGTGCAAACGCATCCACATCTAACTGTTTTTTGTTCCTCGCCAGCAGTACCAGATCCGACAAGCAGAGGCAGTGGCCACCTGGGAGTTCGGGACTTGGCGGCTCCAGTATTCCCGGGGTTCGGTGGCGGAGGAAATCGTGTGGTTCCGGTTCTGCTTTGGACGGACGTCTCTTATCCTCAAGCCTGCCCACGTGACACATTTTTGTGAATTGACTTCATTGCTTACTATTGTGATCTGCCGTGTTTGTTGTGCTTATTCACAACAGTAAAGCGTTGTTATTTGACTTCCTCCATTGTCCGTTCATTTGCGCCCCCTGTTGTGGGTCCGTGTTCCTACACTTTCACAACAATATTGTGGCGTTTTGGGATTACCTTTCATTGGTATGCTGATGATACTCAGTTGTACATGCCAATAACTGCTGGTAATCTTATACACATAGAATCCTTAGAAGATTGCCTTGTATCAGTAAAAAGCTGGAGAATTTTCTTACTTCGGACAAGACAGAAAAATGAAGGTTCTTGGTCCAGCGATACGTCGGCATCAATTTGATCAGCTAAGACTTAACCTAGGCTCATGTGTCATACATCACACTGACAATGTGAGGAACCTCGGGGTGATTTTTGATCCACGTTGTCCTTTGACCTCCACATTAGAGATATTACAAGGACTGCTTTCTTTCACCTGCGAAACATGGCAAAGATTTGTCCCATCCTGTCTATGGCTGATACTGAGACCCTGATTAATGCATTTGTCTCTTCCAGACTGGATTATGCAATGTTCTATTTTCTGGTCTACCGCAGTCCAGCATTAGGGGTCTCCAACTGGTTCAAAATGCTGCTACCAGACGTTTGACAGGAAGCAGAAAGTTTGACCATATTACAATGATTTGGCGTCTCTTCACTGGCTTCCTGTCCCTGTGAGATCAGATTTTAAGGTTCTGCTATTAACATAACATAATATAATTAACATAATTTCTAGTCAATGTACTAAAGTGTTGCTTGGAAACTTTCTGATAATGTTGTATCGTTGTGATGTAATGTATTTCACAGAGTGCACCAGTCCCTTTTCCAAGCAAGAACATAATAATGCTTTTGTTGTTGTCATAAAGCGTCATTTTCCCTTTCAATGATGTGCATCCCAGAAGGTCACACTCCATCACCATGACAAACAGGCGTGTAAAACTCACAAGTGCCCACAAATGTGATTTAGCACTCTGTTTGATGACATAACACACATTGTAACATCTCTGGTTTTTGATGTGGGTAAAATCAACCTCAGCATGGCTGTAGAATAACTTTAACACAACCTTAGCACTCCAGGTTATCCTCCCTGTGATGATACAGCATGAATGACAAGATTACTGGCTCCACGGAAATACAAAGAATTATCAAACTATGTCAAGTTTAGAAGGGAACTAAAAATTCTAACATCTAGCCATGGTTAAATCAAGACCATCACATAATGATGGAATATCCCAGCCCATCATGGACACATCCATGATGGGGCTTAAAAGCAAGAAGGCACAAGTGTTGTGAAAGTGTAGGAACACGGACCCACAACAGGGGGCGCAATGAATGGACAATGGAGGAAGTAAAAAACAAGATTTACTACTGAAACAAGCACGAGTAGTATAACAAACACAATGTTTAGGGTCGAATCCGCTGGTGTCGTGTGGGCAGGCTCGAAGATAGGAGACGTCCGTCTCAGTCGAACCGGAACCACCCAGATCTCCACTGCCACCGAACCCCGGAAATACTGGAACCGCCAAGTCCCGAATTCCCAGGTGGCCACTGCTTCCGCTCGTCGGATCCGGTACTACTGGCAGGAGAGAGCAAGAACACACAGGAGTGGATGAACGCACCCAGTACAGAGAGGGGAGAAGCCGCCTCCACCTCTTGGCAAAGTTCAGCAGGAAGGTGAGTACTTATCCAAAGAAGGAGGGTCTCAGTAGTCACCAGTCCTGAAAGGTTTAACAAGTTTATCAATCACAGAATATGCTGCAGAGAATGTTACCTTGGTCTTAGGCGATATCTCGGCACTGAGGTGGAGACGCCGTCCTCCTGATATACCTCGGTGCTGAGTAGAAACAGCTGTGTTTGGTGATGGGTGACAGCTGTCACCCAGATTACTCCCATGATGCGGTAGCGCCCTCTGGTGCCTGGAGCCCGCACTCCAGGCAGGGCGCCCTCTGGTGGTGGTGGGCCAGCAGTACCTCCTCTTCAGCGGCCCACACAACAACAAGTTCTACATGTAGCCCTATAAATACAGCAAAATGGACACCAATGAACCCCAATCAATTCATAGAATCTTCGACAATTTGTCATACTATGTGAAGAGGCATTCAACTTGGTATATGTTAACCTTTGACCACCTGAAAATTTCACAGGTCTGTCCATAAAGTATAGGTCCTTTTAATTTTTTTCAAAAACTATATGGATTTCATTCATATGTTTTTATGTCAGACATGCTTGAACCCTCGTGCGCATGCGTGAGTTTTTCCACGCCTGTCGGTGACGTCATTCGCCTGTGAGCACTCCTTCACCGAAAGCCAGATAAATTTTTCTAATGGTTTCCAGCTGCCAGTCTCTAACAGTTTCTGAAAAAATTCTGATGGAAAAAAGCCCAAATCATTCCGCCATTTCCTGGCAATGAAACAACGATGAGGGGGCTGGACCACTCCTCACTCAAAGCCTGCTCACAGGCGAATGACGCAACCAACAGGCGTGGAAAAACTCCCGCATGCGCACGAGGGTTCAAGCTTGTCTGATGCAATCACACGTGATTCAAATCCATATGGTTTTTGAAAAAAATAATAAGGTCGGATACTTTTCTAATAGACCTCGTATTTGCACAAAAACAAAAAAAGTCTATCAGTTTGAACATTAAATATCTTGTCTTTGTGGTGTATTCAATTGAATATAGGTTGAAGAGGATTTGCAAATCATTGTATTCTGTTGTTATTTACATTTCACACAATGTCCCAACTTCACTGGAATTGGGGTTGTAAATGAAGTACCAGTTTATAGTGATCCATGTACGTCTGTGTTGAAGTCTATAGTCTATCGCTAATGCTGTTATGTTTACAGGTCTGAACAGGACTGGACCAGTTCAGGCTATGGACCCAAATGCTGGAAGCAAGGAACAGAACGGGTTGTGAATGAAAAGATATTTATTTACAAATGAGAAATAATAATGTTGCGCTGGGGGTGCCTGCAGAGTGGAGAGTCAGCCTGCTAGTGGTGGTGGAAAATAGGGAGCTACACGTTCCCCAACCAGTCTTGCAAACAAACTGAGATCTTGAGAGGTTCAGAGCCAGGGACCAGGTGGGACACACAGAGCTGAGACTGGGAACTAGGAGAACAGAGGAGAAAGATGGTGAGTGATTGCACTCATAACACAGGATGCCTTCAAAAGTTCACAGGAGGCTTAACACAGAAGTGGTCACAGTTCTGGAAATAATGTTCTCCATTTAGGAAATAAGGTTTACTGTTCAGGACTTGTTCACAGTTCATGAATTATCTTCTGAGGTCAGAGGTCAAGTGCCGCGCATCTGTGACGCAGTTCCAATTAAGCAGGACTTGACGGCTTGAGAAGTTCTTAATAGTTCAATGTCAGAGTTCATACAGTTCTTGGGAATAGTTCTTAGACATGGCACAGTCACAGGCAGGAATGAGTGAGAGCGGAATCCCACAGAGACATGAAGGAACTTAACTGGAGTGGAGCAGAGTCTCCATGGACTATGACTGCAGATGACATGGTGATCTGTAGTGAGAGTCGAGAAAAATATGAGACGATCCTGGAGGAGTGCAGATATGCTCTGGAGAGAAGGAGAATGAAAGTAGGGATAAGATGAAGTACATGTGTGAATGTGAGGGAGCACAGTGGAATATTGATGCTGCAAGAAGAAGAGGTGGTGAAGGTAGATGAGTTTAAATACTCCTGGACATCTGTTCAAACTAATGGAGTGGGTGTTAGAGAGGTGAAGAAAGCAGTGCATTGGAATTACAGTCAGGTTCATAAGTATTCAGACAGTGACAAATTTTGCAATCTTGTCTGTGTGGACCAGCACAATGATGTTGAAATGGAACAGTCAAGATGTGGTTGCCATGAAAACTTCCAGCTTTAATTCAAGACAATTCAAAATATTGCATTAACCATTTTGGAGTTATGACTATTTTTATACATAATGCCTCTATTTTCTAACATCAAAAGTAATTATATAAACTAAATATGCAGATGTGCACAGACACAGAAGTAAGGTGATAGAAAACATATACGTGAGGATCTAGCAAATTAAAACAGGAAGTGAAAAGTGGAAACTACAAAAGAAAAAAAAGAATGTAAATCAAAACAGACCAGACCGTCACACAAAGACAAATTTTATTAAAATATAGCACATCTGGAAAGTACTCACAGAGTTCAATCTTTGTCTCATCAGACGAGGGGAATTTGTTGCTCATGCTCTGAGAGTCCTTCAGGGCCCAGTTTCATAAAGCAGTCTAAAGCCGCGTTCACACCAGGCGCGACGTGAGCAACAGTGGCGACAGGTTGCCATGTAATCCCTATGAACCCGCTGGGGTACCAAGCCACGCAACGCAATGCAATGGACGTGAATGAAGCAATGCGAATAAAGTGATTTTGAGCGATTGGCGCGTTTGAGGCGCGATATCGCGTTGCGTCGCGCCGTGTCGCGTTGCACTCCTTCCCAAGTTGAAAAATCTGAACTTTTTCATCTTGTCGCATTGCGATGACCAATCAGGGACTGGATATGCAGTGACGTGGAGATGTCTGGAGTTTGACTGAGTTGGATGTACACATGTCCTGTCTCTGGTAGCAGCCTGTGAGCAGGACTTACGTCCCTTTTGTCCTTTATTTCACAATTATGACAGAGTTTTTTGGGGGAAGAGCAAGCAGCAGCCACCCATGTGCGCGCGCGAGTGAATCGTCCATGAAGATTATTTTATTTATTAACTACACAGATGTATAATAAAACAAATGGTGACTGGTTTATAAACAAAATTATGACAGAGAGTGAGCTGCAGCAGCGGCAGCCGACAGTTTTTTTGTTTGTTTGTTTTTTATTGTTTACCTGTGTGCGCGTGAATGGGACAGGAGGTCCTCAAACTGGGTCCTGCATAGGTGGAAGGACCGCTTAAAGCGGCCGTCATCCAGACGCAGCTCCTGCAGCAAATAATGATACTCCCCGAATTGGGAACATCTCATGAGGATGTTGTGAAGCCAGGGATGGCACCGCTGGCGACGTTTGTCAGCTTTCCACATCACAGCAACTCGCTCCGTGATGAATTTGTGGCGTCGTGTCGCAACTGGTGTGAACGCGGCATTCCTATTAAAACTTACTTAGTCAACTATGGTTAGTCGCCCAATATTATCCATCTAATCTCCGTTTCACATTGACAGATAAACTTGTAGATTAGCCGTCTTACTTTAGTCGACGATTTTCACAGGCATAGCGGCCTCGCAAACGCCATTGCCAAGAAACGCCTCCAATGCACGACAGCTTTGTTTTTAGCTTTGTCATGAACTCTCCAGCCTTTGTTTCGTTAACTGGCTTTATTAACATTTATGAACACATACGAACTGCAGAATGACGTGCTTAGCTCTTAGCCTAGTAGTTCTTCTTCTACACTTCCGTCAAGCCTTTTTGTGACCACAACACTGCTCAGCATAACAGTGACACCGGGTGGCTAATCTGAGAACTGTCACAAACACATCATGACGGTTGTCATCTGCAGCAACCATGGGCAAAAGCAGAGGAAATTCTCCTTTTGGAGGAATACGAGTGACGTAGGGGTGCTCTTGAGTGTTCTATCAAGTGGTGATACATGACAGCCGCCATTTTTGAGGTAAGACACGGAGGTTTTTTCGACTAAAATAAGGTTAGCCTCCTCTGTACCAGGCTAAAAACTTTAGTCGGGTAACTCAAAACTTAGCCGACTAAGCTCTTTGTGCAATGACTAAAGTCCAAAATTAGTTAACTAAGTTAGTTTACTCGACTAAACAAGATTTGACTGCTTTATGAATCTGGGCCCAGGTACCTTCTGGCAAACTCCAGGTGGGCTGTCATGTGCCCCAGCCAAGAGGTGAACGCTTATGAATCGCTCAGAGATACTCGCAGGTTAGCGATATGGCCACAAGGACCAAGTGGATAAGAGTTCAATGTGATAACCGACGGCTTGGTGAGTCATTGGCATTATGCTAATGCTAGTACTAATGCTAATCCCAATCCTAATATCAGTACTGCGCAAGAGTGTGTTTCCATGGTAACGCATTATTGTTATTACTGTTGGTGGGATGTTGAGGGCTAATCAAAGCAAGCATTCGGAAGAATTTCATTTTGGATAAAGAAGACACTTTTACTTCTGTCATTCCACTTTTTTTGCAGCTCTTATTCTAGTGATATCAGTGAACTTTGAATGCTGGTATCATTGTTTGTGCCATAGTTAGCTAATAATGATAAAGAAACAGTACAATCTGCACATGAATCATCACTGTAGAACAGAAACAAATAGTCTGGGTGTTTTCATTTGTTTTCACACAAATCCAGTTGAATTCCTCTTTGTTTGCCATCTAAATCCTCCCATTGCTGTATGCTTTGACAAATCTTCTTATATGTCACTAAAGTGAGGTTTCTGGTTTCACATGCATGATTAGGTCATGATTAATAATTGATTAATTGAGTTATATACTATGTAACCATCGCTGTGTCTTTTGTGCCTATCTGCTTTATTGCGTTCATTCCCAATGTTTCAGTCCAGTTTCTGTTTCTTCAGAGTTGGACCTGCTGTCTATTGGACTTCCTGTGTGATACTTTTGATTTCTTTTTACTGACACTCTGCTATTGTTATTGGAGTCTCCTGGTGTTGCTGCCCACATGGACACTATTGCCTTTTGAACTGTGTACGAGACCCACACCTGTGGTACCGATTTCATCACCAGTTGTTTCCACATGGACATTATTGTGTACAGACTGCTGTTGCCAGGTGCTGTTTCCACTCCAGCCTCATCAGCCTTAGTTAATAATGTTTCTGCTCAAGGGTCTCTTATTGTACTACAACCATTTTATCCACAGGCTATCTAGTGAGCAATTACTACACTATAAAGAATTTAGTGTAAAGATCAACTTTAAACAGTCAGTTGTCGAATTAAATTTGCAGTTCATTTTTCCAGAAAAACAAGTGTATTAATACTAAAAATGTGATCTTTAAGATGTAAATCAAAACTAGTTTCATAGGTCACCAAACAAAACGTCTGCTGGACAGACGGATTGGAGCGGCATCTGATGTTTTAAGGATGCTCTACCAGACCATCGTGGTGAAGAAGGAGCTGCGTCAGGAGGCGAGTCTCAATTTCCCAGCAAATTTACACTCCTATCCTCACCTATGGTCATGAACTCTGGAAAATGACCAAAAGAATAAGGTTGAGGATACAAGTGGCAGAATAGAGATTCCTCAGTTGAGCATCTGGGCTTAAACTCCTGGACAGGGTGAGAAGCTTGACTATCTGGGAGGGACTCCAGGACTGCGCGTAGAACTGCATCAAAAGGAGCCAGCTGAGGTGGTTCGGGCATCTGGTGAGAATGCCTCCTGGTTGTCTCCCTAGGGAGGTCTTCCAGGCATATCCAACTGTAAGGAGACCCCGGGGAAGACCCAGGACATGCTGGAGGGAACACCTTTGGCTCCCCTGGAAAGAATTACAGGATTTGTCTGAGTTTATGGAAGTGTGGGATGAGCTACTTGGTCTATTGCTGTGTTAACTCAGACCTGGATAAGCAGTAAAAAATGAATGAATGAGTGAATGAATGTCCTTCCTGACACAACCATCCTCATTTATTAGGGCTTGGCACTGCCACTGACTGTGTTTACATGGACAGTAACATACTGATCTTAACCTGATTAAGACATGATTAAGACACTGACAAGTAAATGCATTTTCTGATTACCTTAACCAGAGTAAGGCCGTAATCAGAGTAAGCAGTGATCTGATTAACTCTCCTGGGCCAAATGACACATTCAGCTCTATTTTTCATCATGTTTCTAAATATGTCAGAGATGGAATGTCACAGAGACTTCATTTGACCATTTCCTGAAACTACAGAGGGTCACCTCTCATTTCAATGCCAGTTGTTAATAATCTTTGCCTCACAGACTATCCTGGAGTCCAAAAATTGTTCACAAGTCTCTCTCTCTCTCTCTCTCTTTCTCTCCCTGAGCCTGCCACTTCAGCAGGCTCTTTCAGAGAGAACTGTTGCTCTGTTCAAGAGTCAGACTGATTCACACTACCACTAAACCCTCATAAATCCTTTAAAAAAAAGGTCCTGTCAGCCTGAAAACACTTAATATTCTATATATGAACATTTATGGGCATAAATGGAGAGCCAAACTATTTCTACATACAGTGTTCTAGACAAATACATGACTCAAATTCCGAAAGCTAAGATTTTTGTGAACATCTTGATGTGCAACACATGGGCATTATACTAAAATAAACACTGTAAGAGGGGAATGACTGAAAGTATGGTAAAATAAAGAAAATATCCTTGGATGGTAGAAGAGTTAAGATGTGGACTGTCAATCTGAAATGTGTTGTAGACATGAAAATACCTTAATCAGACTGACCTCCTGTTGAGGTTTTACCACCATTTTTCTCTCAGACTATGCTTTGTAACGTGTAAAGAGAAATCTGGATGGAATATTTTTGAAAGACCTTGTATAAGCACCACAATCTAAGTCAGTAATGGGATTATTAATGACTATGTAAACATAGGCACTGATGTAATGCTAATCAACTTGATAGTGATGGTGACATATTACTGAGCTGACCTGTCATTAGAATATTTGCATATGATGAATCCAACAACAGTTATTGTTATTACAGAATGTTACATCAGCAGACGGATGTGGGCGAGCATTGGACTCACAAGCAAAGGACATATCAGTCTACTGAACATGGAAGAAGGGATTAGAAAAATATGTCAAATGTTTTTTCATCCTTTGTGAAATGGCTGTAGTTTGTTCATAGAAGTTGTTTTGCATTTTTCAGGAGAAAAGCTCAGTCAACATTTACATCCACTGTAACATTGCATTGTTTCTATATTTCTGGTCAAGTAAAATAGTTTTGTTTGTTTGATTGATTTAGAAATACACTCAACAAAAATATAAACGCAACACTTTTGGTTTTGCTCCCATTTTGTATGAGATGAACTCAAAGATCTAAAACTTTTTCCACATACACAATATCACCATTTCTCTCAAATATTGTTCATAAACCAGTCTAAATCTGTGATAGTGAGCACTTCTCCTTTGCTGAGATAATCCATCCCACCTCACAGGTGTGCCATATCAAGATGGTGATTAGACACCATGATTAGTGCACAGGTGTGCCTTAGACTGCCCACAATAAAAGGCCACTCTGAAAGGTGCAGTTTTATCACACAGCACAATGCCACAGATGTCGCAAGATTTGAGGGAACATGCAGTTGGCATGCTGACAGCAGGAATGTCAACCAGAGCTGTTGCTCGTGTATTGAATGTTCATTTCTCTACCATAAGCCGTCTCCAAAGTCGTTTCAGAGAATTTGGCAGTACATCCAACCAGCCTCACAACCGCAGACCACGTGTAACCACACCAGCCCAGGACCTCCACATCCAGCATGTTCACCTCCAAGATCGTCTGAGACCAGCCACTCGGACAGCTGCTGAAACAATCGGTTTGCATAACCAAAGAATTTCTGCACAAACTGTCAGAAACCGTCTCAGGGAAGCTCATCTGCATGCTCGTCGTCCTCATCGGGGTCTCGACCTGACTCCAGTTCGTCGTCGTAACCGACTTGAGTGGGCAAATGTTCACATTTGCTGGCGTTTGGCACGTTGGAGTGGTGTTCTCTTCACGGATGATGCGAAGGAGATGTGTTGCACTGCATGAGGCAAATGGTGGTCACACCAGATACTGACTGGTATCCCCCCCCAATAAAACAAAACTGCACCTTTCAGAGTGGCCTTTTATTGTGGGCAGTCTAAGGCACACCTGTGCACTAATCATGGTGTCTAATCAGCATCTTGATATGGCACACCTGTGAGGTGGGATGGATTATCTCAGCAAAGGAGAAGTGCTCACTATCACAGATTTAGACTGGTTTGTGAACAATATTTGAGGGAAATGGTGATATTGTGTATGTGGAAAAAGTTTTAGATCTTTGAGTTCATCTCATACAAAATGGGAGCAAAACCAAAAGTGTTGCGTTTATATTTTTGTTGAGTATAGTTAAAACAAGTGAAACAGTTTGCTGGCGCTTTCAAGGCAGGTCTACAACATAAATCCATGGGAAGAAGAAATGCTGAAGAGACTGGAAAGCTCTGAGTTCAGTGGTTTGAGAATTTGGTATGTGTTTTTCAAAAACCCTGAAATGGTTTGCAAAGCCAGAAGACAAGAACATAATTAGCAGTGGTAGTAGGAGCAATTATAAGATCATAAGGTTTAGATTATAAGGTGTCATGGTCTGAAACTACCATTCTGAAAAGTTTCTATTGTGTGACCATTGTCTTATAACACTCAAGTAAAACTTGTGAAATATGACAATGGATATATATGTTGTGTGTTGGGGGGGTTGGCTGGACATTTTGGTGTTCTTTTCTTTTCTTTGCTCTCCAGGTAGTATGCAAACTGATTTATTGTCTGTGGAGAAGGTGCTGGCAGAAGAGTCCTTCACCCTCATCAACGTGATGTGCAGCACCTGTGGAAGGTGCTCACGTGCAACCTTAAAGACTTTCAGCTAAAGCAGATAATGAGATGGCATTCTGCATTTAAGCCATGTGTGATTCAAGCAGAATTGCCGGGAACTCGACCTTGTGATGTTCGTTTGTGAGACGCTGAGGACCGCGCCTGGGTTTGACACATCGTGCCTGTGAAGGAGGACGGGTGAGGGACACATGCTGTCAGCACACATCAGAGGTGATTGATTGTCTGAATAATCGCTAACAGTAACTTGGTATTTTGTTACGCAGTATATTTGAACATTGATGAGAATTGTGCAGCTCGCTTCTCACGGCCGTGGCGTGCGGACTGATGATCCTCCACTTGTTGTGAGAAGCTGCTCATTTACATAAAGCTTAAATTCAGACTTGAATGTGTTGCTGATAGTGTGTGCCTTTGAAGGATATTAGTTGTAGCTGCTGACTTACCTCACCTTTTCTATCCTTCGCAGAGTCGGTTTGTCGTGTCCACCTGGGGGTGTTTGGCGGTGAACGTGGGTCCAGAAGCGCCGGGCTTCGATCCTTTTGGGCGCTGGAGAGCGTGCCGTCCTTCACTCCACCAGACTGACGCAGTTTTCGTTTGTACACTTTGTATTGCACAGTAGGGGGAAAAATAAAATTGTTTTTTTATTGGACCCGCTTTCTGGTTGTTTTAGCGCTGGGTTCCGTCAGACGCAGGTCCGCTCCTCAACCCGCGTTGACACATAACAATATATATATATATATATATATATATATATATATATATATATATATATATATATATATATATATATATATATATAGGAAAAATACATTGTCATGCCAATTTGTTTTATTATGTTTGAAAACTTCATTTGAGTTGTTATTTTAAGTTAATCTTTCTCATTGCTGGAGATGGTTGAAGAATATTATTATTTCAACTATGTTTTCCATCCAGACAATGTTTTAATTGGGAGCACTGACATACATGTTTGATATTGTTGTCATATCTGTATTCGTTGTACCAATGCAGAAATGACTGAAGTCAGGTCCTGAATTCAAACTGTTCAAGGTAATGTGTTCGGGTCTATCATTATATATTGATTTTTAAATTTAAATGTAAAATTTCAAGAAAGGGTGTTTTTCTGTATTGCTATCAGTTGCACTCATGAAGAAATTTGCACACCTCATTAAAAAAAATAAAGAAATGCAAATAATTAAAATAAAACCCAAACTGTAAGTGAAGTGTTAGAAAAGAAGGTAGGGTTAATATGGTTGAAGGATCTGTTATGAGCTCTAAGGTGTGTCCCTCAAGTTACAAAAGCTTTTATGGGATTATAAGAGAGTGATGGTGATTATGATACGAACTGAAAAATTAACACAAAGGGTAAAACTGTGTTTAAGTGTAAAAAAAAATTGGAACAAACATGACTCAGAAGCTGTGTGTACAGTTACATAAGAACAAAAATCATTGCAACACTCCGCCCATCTGGGCTTCATGGGAAAAAGGCCAAACGACCGCCTCTACTCTGGAACAGACATGAGAGCTCAATTTAACCTCACATAAAAAGCACCTAAAGGAGTCAAACTGTGAGAAAAGGTTCTGCTGAAAATCTGATTAGAGTTTGCAAAAAGGCCTTTTGTAGAATAAGTGGGGCCACTGTGAGCATTTTGTAGACGTTCTCTAAAACTGTGTCATGACAGAGTCCAGATTCTAATGTGAATTCCTTTGATCTCACCCAGTTTTTATCCAGGTGTGTGTTTTGAACTAACCCTGCACTGACTATCGGATATACCAAAGATGGAATATATTTCAAATGATTTGCAATTACAATGTTTTTGTAGAGTTATATGACAGGGTGTGAATATATTTGTCAACATGATGTTTAAGTCTAAATCAAAAATTCTGCCTAAAAGTACTTCTTTGGGAAAATGTTTATTCGCCCTATTGAGGTTTCAAATCCCGCAAAATTTCGCAAAATTTTGAAGAGGTCGCTGTGCTGCAAGATGTCAGTAACATTGAGAACTGCATTGAGACGCTGTGATCAGGCTGCATTTTAACCGTTGCACAGGGACAACAGCATCAACATCCCAACATAAAACACTTTGTATATTGTGCCAGGGTTTTTAGACGTTGTTATTGTGTTTGTTTTATGTAAACATGACAAGCTCAGGTTGTTCCTCCGTTATTTTCAGTGGGAATTGCTTTGAGCCGCGATCGCTTCCTGTTCATGTCGTTCTGGGTGAAAGTGAAGTTTGCTCTTTAATGTCCCGCTTATTGCCCTTTACAACACTGTTTGTCCAATTTGTTCCAGAGTAATATATATAAGATGAAATTTGGTTTGCATTTATTAAATTCCACACAGGTCAATTGTAGCAGACACGGATTATTTGGAATATTTGTTTTAGCAAGTTTTCAGGGTCTCATGCATGCAGTCTCTTATTAACATGATGAAAAGCATAAAAAATACATTTTGGTCAGATAATGTTCATTTGCAATTGTCATCCTGTGGATTCTCTATGTTGTTTAGACTGCAGCGCCTCTTTGGCGTGCAAGGGATTATGGGATATCTCAATAGGGCGAATGTTATGCAACCCTAACTCGCATATAAGTGAGACACGAACTGCGAAAAATGATCATACCAAGTAAAGGGAAGCTATAACTTGGTATTCAAGCTACATTCATGCTGATTAAGTATTGTGACCCACTGGGACAGTGTTTGGAATCTGAGCTGCTCCTGGATCCAGTGTTGCCATAGTTACATTAGTTACTTTAGTTACATTCAGCAGCTGCCGACAAGTTATCTAATAAAGTAACTAGTAATCTAACTTAGGTAATTTTAAAATCGAGTAACCAGTAAAGTAATGTTACTTTTTCAAAGAGTAATCAGTAATCAGATTACTTTTTCAAAGTAAATGTGGCAACACTGAGACTGGATCACATGTGATTCCAACCCTGATCACACCTCACACATCTCAACCATGACGTGTGACTCCACACCAGCTTCAAAACCACATGGCGTTTGTCACCACCTAGTGGCTGCTCTCATTCCACCATGTTTTTGTATTTGTCAATGTGGAAAAAAAAAAGCAGCGTGCTTTGCATGAAACATTTTTTATATGTCAAATGTCTGTCACTGAACAAAATGAAGCCCTTCCATCTGATTGTTTTGCTGTGCACAGAGCAGGTGGCTCCGTGGCATTGGAGTTGGACTACTACTTGGTGTGTGCTTCAAGCTACCTTTGTCCTTGAACAAGATATCTCATATTGTCTCCCAGCTGTAAATAGGCACTGACCTTTGTTGAGGAAGTAACCTGTGATGGACAGACATCCTGTCCAGTGGGAGTTGTATACTTTACCTCCTTCACGCTATATCGTCTGGGAAGAAGCACTGGTACACTGGGCCTCAAGGCCCATACAGGACTTCCTTCTTCTGGCAGTGACAAGACACTACAGCAGTAATTGTGTGTCCTGCATATTTACATTCTTACCTGTTCCACTCACAGCTGATTTACTTAGGTGCATTCAACCAATCAAAACTGGAAGTCATTAGGATTACTTAAACTGGAGCATGTGAAACAAAAAGAGATGGGAAGTGTGCAGGGCAGGTTTGTTGACCACTGCATTTAAAAAAACATACCCTGTATCTGTACTTAGTAAGTACTAATGTTGGTAAGTACATACTACCCAAGTGGATGTGGGACCTTCTTGCTGTGAAAAGGTTCCAGGTTTTAACTGAACTGGTCCTTCCTGTGTGGAGTTTGCATGTTTTTCCCGTGTTTGTGTGGGTTCCCTCTGGGTGCTTCAGTGTCCTCCCACTTTCAAAAACATGTAGGTTAGGCAAACTGATGAGTCTAAAAGTACTGCACAGTCTGTTGACCTGGGATAAGCATAAGTTAATAAATATACTCACTCACTCATTTTCAACCGCTTAGTCAAATTAAGGGTCACTGTTACACTTACACACTATATAGATAGATAGATAGATAGATAGATAGATAGATAGATAGATAGATAGATAGATAGATAGATAGATAGATAGATAGATAGATAGATAGATAGATAGATAGATAGATAGATAGATAGATAGATAGATAGATAGATAGATAGATAGATAGATAGATAGATAGGTGTGTGTGTGTGTGTGTGTGTGTGTGTGTGTGTGTGTGTGTGTGTGTGTGTGTGTGTGTGTGTGTGTGTGTGTGTGTGTGTGTGTGTGTGTGTGTGTGTGTGTGTGTGTGTGTGTGTGTACAGAAACATTTCTGCTGCTTTGAAAGTCCCAGTGAGCACAGTGGCCTCCATCATCTGTAAATGGAAGGAGTTCAGATCCAATCAATCAATCAATCAATCAATCAATTTTATTTATATAGCACCAAATCACAACAAACAGTTGCCCCAAGGCACTTTATATTGTAAGGCAAGGCCATACAATAATTACGTAAAAACCCCAACAGTCAAAACAACCCCCTGTGAGCAAGCACTTGGCGACAGTGTGAAGGAAAAACTCCCTTTTAACAGGAAGAAACCTCCAGCAGAACCAGGCTCAGGGAGGGGCAGTCTTCTGCTGGGACTGGTTGGGGCTGACGGAGAGAATCAGGAAAAAGACATGCTGTGGAAGAGAGCAGAGATCAATCACTAATGATTAAATGCAGAGTGGTGCATACAGAGCAAAAAGAGAAAGAAACACTCAGTGCATCATGGGAACCCCCCCAGCAGTCTAAGTCTATAGCAGCATAACTAAGGGATGGTTCAGGGTCACCTGATCCAGCCCTAACTATAAGCTTTAGCAAAAAGGAAAGTTTTAAGCCTAATCTTAAAAGTAGAGAGGGTATCTGTCTCCCTGATCTGAATTGGGAGCTGGTTCCACAGGAGAGGAGTCTGAAAGCTGAAGGCTCTGCCTCCCATTCTACTCTTACAAACCCTAGGAACTACAAGTAAGCCTGCAGTCTGAGAGCGACGCGCTCTATTGGGGTGATATGGTACTATGAGATCCCTAAGATAAGATGGGACCTGATTATTCAAAACCTTATAAGTAAGAAGAAGAATTTTAAATTCTATTCTGGAATTAACAGGAAGCCAATGAAGAGAGGCCAATATGGGTGAGATATGCTCTCTCCTTCTAGTCCCCGTTAGTACTGTAGCTGCAGCATTTTGAATTAACTGAAGGCTTTTCAGGGAACATTTAGGACAACCTGATAATAATGAATTACAATAGTCCAGCCTAGAGGAAATAAATGCATGAATTAGTTTTTCAGCATCACTCTGAGACAAGACCTTTCTAATTTTAGAGATATTGCGTAAATGCAAAAAAGCAGTCCTACATATTTGTTTAATATGCGCTTTGAATGACATATCCTGATCAAAAATGACTCCAAGATTTCTCACAGTATTACTAGAGGTCAGGGTAATGCCATCCAGAGTAAGGATCTGGTTAGACACCATGTTTCTAAGATTTGTGGGGCCAAGTACAATAACTTCAGTTTTATCTGAGTTTAAAAGCAGGAAATTAGAGGTCATCCATGTCTTTATGTCTGTAAGACAATCCTGCAGTTTAGCTAATTGGTGTGTGTCCTCTGGCTTCATGGATAGATAAAGCTGGGTATCATCTGCGTAACAATGAAAATTTAAGCAATGCCGTCTAATAATACTGCCTAAGGGAAGCATGTATAAAGTGAATAAAATTGGTCCTAGCACAGAACCTTGTGGAACTCCATAATTAACCTTAGTCTGTGAAGAAGATTCCCCATTTACATGAACAAATTGTAATCTATTAGATAAATATGATTCAAACCACCGCAGCGCAGTGCCTTTAATACCTATGGCATGCTCTAATATCTGTAATAAAGTCCACCAGGACTCTTCCTAGAACTGGCTGCCTGTCTAAACTGAGCGATCGGAGGAGAAGGGCCTTTGTCAGGGGGGTGATCAAGAACCTGATGGTCACTCTGTCAGAGCTCCAACAATCCAGTGGTATGGTAGAGTGGCCAGACGGAAGCCACTCCTTAGTAAAAGCCTGTCAAGATTTGTGATTTTGTCTGTCTGTTATTTTCTTTGATTTATTGAAATTGACTCATTCTTTGAAAATGGCTGTGCACAGATGCTCCCCCATCCAACCTGATGGAGCTTGAGAGGCGCTGCAAAGAGGAATAGACAAAACTACCCAAATATAGGTGCACCAAGCCTGTGACATCATACTCAAGAAGACTTGAGGCTGTAATTGCTGCCAAAGGTACATCAACATTTACATGTGAGCTCTTAGTTTCTTAATGTAAATAAATTTGAAAATTAAAAAAAACTTTTTTCATGTTGTCATTATGGAGTGTTGTCAGTAGAATTTTGAAAGAAAAAAATGAAATTACTCCATTTTGGAATAAGGCTGTGTCATAACAAAATGTGTGTGTGTGTGTGTGTGTGTGTGTGTGTGTGTGTGTGTGTGTGTGTGTGTGTGTGTGTGTGTGTGTGTGTTAGGATCTAATTTCTGTCATGGTTTATTGTCTGTAATAAGATCTGCTGTGTGGCAGCCAACAGAGGGCTATAACTATTTGATTTCTGTTGGCTTTGATCTTTCAGTAAATAAAATGATTGCTTTGCAGAAGTTTAAATCGTTGCTGAAAGGAAAATAAAGTTATGAATTTGCAAACTTGCTGTTTTCAACAATTAAATCTGAACTGATACTCCAGTACATGAGCAAGACTCAAAACCATTACTGTTTTTAAATCAATCCATGATTTACATTATAAAATAAACATACGAGGGCTGTCAATAAAGTAAGGGTCCTTTTTATTTTTTTCAAAAATTATATGGATTTCATTCATATGTTTTTACGTCAGACATGCTTGAACCCTCGTGCGCATGCGTGAGTTTTTCCATGCCTGTCGGTGACGTCATTCGCCTGTGAGCACTCCTTGTGGGAGGAGTCGTCCAGCCCCTCGTCGGAATTCCTTTGTCTGAGAAGTTGCTGAGAGACCGGCGCGTTGTTTGATCAAAATTTTTTCTAAACCTGTGAGACACATCGAAGTGGACACGGTTCGAAAAATTAAGCTGGTTTTCAGTGAAAATTTTAATGGCTGATGAGAGATTTTGAGGTGATTCTGTCGCTTTAAGGACTTCCCACGATGCGAGACGTCGCTCAGCGCTCTCAGCCGGCGTCGTCAGCCTGTTTCAAGCTGAAAACCTCCACATTTCAGGCTCTATTGATCCAGGACGTCGTGAGAGAACAGAGAAGTTTCAGAAGAAGTCGGTTTCAGCATTTTATCCGGATATTCCACTGTTAAAGGAGATTTTTTTAATGAAAGACGTGCGGACGGGTCCGCGCATCGGGACGCAGCCGATGCGGTGCGGCGGCACAGGAAAAACACCTCCGTGTTGATAACCATTTGTAAAATCCAGGCGGCTTTTGATGGCTTTCAGTGGAGTGAGTATATGAGAAATTGTTTAACAGGCAGGACATGTTCCAACTTGTCCTTAAGGCTTCCAACAGAGGTGTTTTTCCTGTGGCGGAGCGTCGCGGCGGCTGCGTCCCGACGCGCGGACCCGTCCGCACGGACCCGTCCGCACGTCTTTCATTAAAAAAATCTCCTTTAACAGTGGAATATCCGGATAAAATGCTGAAACCGACTTCTTCTGAAACTTCTCTGTTCTCTCACGACGTCCTGGATCAATAGAACCTGAAATGTGGAGGTTTTCAGCTTGAAACAGGCTGACGACGGCAGCTGAGAGCGCTGAGCGACGTCTCGCACCGTGGGAAGTCCTTAAAGCGACAGAATCACCTCAAAATCTCTCATCAGCCGTTAAAATTTTCACTGAAAACCAGCTTAATTTTTCGAACCGTGTCCACTTCGATGTGTCTCACAGGTTTAGAAAAAATTTTGATCAAACAAAGCGCCAGTCTCTCAGCAACTTCTCAGACAAAGGAATTCCGACGAGGGGCTGGACGACTCCTCCCACAAGGAGTGCTCACAGGCGAATGACGTCACCGACAGGCGTGGAAAAACTCACGCATGCGCACGAGGGTTCAAGCATGTCTGACGTAAAAACATATGAATGAAATCCATATAGTTTTTGAAAAAAATAAAAAGGACCGTTACTTTATTGACAGCCCTCGTACATACAAAACAAGCAGGGAGCACGGTGGGTTAGTGGTTAGCTCTGTTGCCTCACAGCAAGAAGGTGGTGGGTTTGTTTCCCATCTGGGGTCTTTCTGTGTGGAGTTTCCATGTTCTCTCTGTGTTTGTGTGGGTTCCCTCCGGGTCCTCTGGCTTCCTCCCACATCCATGACATGAAGGTTAGGTGGATGGAAAACTTTATATTGTCCGTCAGTGTGCCTGCAGCTGTGAATGTTTGTCTATACGTGGCCCTGTGATAGACTGGTGTCCTGTCCAGGGTGTACCCCGCCTCATGCCCTATGACTGCTTGATAATATACTGAAATCAAAAAAATATGAGTTTTGGTTGTTTAGGCATCTCAAACATTCGTGTCGGATCACCATCCTTATTATTAACAAGTTTTCTCAACAGTGTTGTGGGCTGGGGTGTTTGGCTGGCTTGGTTTTTGTTTTCTGTTTCTCCCACCAGGTGGTATGCATTCAGGACTGAGTGGCTGGGCATTAGGACCTCACCCTGAACACCTGAGGCTTGTTTTCACATGCAGGTCTTCAGGACGCACAGCTGTGGTGTATTTTGTCTTAATCAGAGATTGCTGCATTTAAACCTTGAATGCACAGTGTGTGATTGCCAGAGACTCGACCTTGTGAGCAGACGTGTGAGATCGACGTCAGGAGAACAATCTCACCATCACGGACGCAGAGACCGCTCCAGGTTTGACGCCACAGTCTGTGAAGGAGGATTGGGTGAGGTCTCACGCTCTTCAGCACACTTCCTGAGGTAATTCAGGTTTTGGTGACTTTCATGAAGTAATGACAGTGGATTTGGTGTCCCTCACACCTTGTGTTAGTGAGCTGTCACGTTATGCTAATTGTCTAATCAGCTTCTGCTGCAGTGGAGATTTGAACTGAGTTGCTCCGTGCCTGCAGGGTAACAAGCTGATGTATAGATTTAATCCAGGAAGTGTTTGCTGATTGCGTGCACCTTTGAGTTGTGTCTCTCTGTGTGGAGTTGGACTCACCTCATGTTTTCTTTCTTCACAGACTTGGTTTGTCGCGGCCACCTGGGGGGTGTCGGCGGGGTCCCTGGGTCCGAACTGCTGTGGCTCCGGACCGTTTGCGCTGTTGAGAGCGCGCCGTGTTTCCACCTCACCAGACCGCGGACTTTTTGGTTGTTTAGCACTGCACACTGTTATGTTTATTAAATTCTGTTATCTTTTGAACTGTGCTCTGCTTATTTTATGCTGGGTCCTTTCAAACGCTGGGTCGGTGCTCCGACCGCGTCCGAAACATAACAAACAGAGCACCATCATCTTTACATCTGACCATAATCAGAGAAAGACAGAATGAGAATATGTCAGAAACAGGAAAGTGCTGACCAGAAAAACTAAATGAGACCAAGTACTGAATGTACCTCTTAAAATAACTGCAGTGCTGAGGAGCACTGAGTTATGGTCAGATGTTTACAGACACTCATCGTGGGCATGAATGTCATTGTAATTTTGGGCTTTTAATGATGTCCTTGAACTGTTCTTTTGCTAGGGTGGAATGATTGTACAGCATACACTAAACTAATACACTAAAAAACAAGAATGAATTTATTTTATCTTCATCCACACAGGGTCAAATTATATATACATGTTCAAATGTATACATACACCCCAACTAATGTTTGATTAAATGTACCTTAGCAAGCTGCTCCTTGACCAGATACTTTTGGTAGCTATCACCAAGCTTCTGTCATAATTCTGGCTGGATATTTATTATTTTATTTATATAGTATCAAATCAAGACACCATGGCCTCAAGGTGCTTCAAATAGGTAAGGACTAACCTTACCAACCTCACTGAGCAAGCACACAGGCAACAGTGGTAAGGAAAAACTTGCTCTGGTGTCTTGATGAAGAAACCTCAAGCAGACCAGACTCAGAGGGGTAACCCACTGCTTGAGCCATTCTAATTTCAAATGACATTAGGTCAAATATATCCCAATATATTCCTTTTGTAAAAACCCACAAGGTTTTTATAAAAGATGGGGGTTGGGGGAGCAGAAGAAACAGAGAAAAACAGAAGAACAACAAGTTATTGAGATACAAATAGCCCATCTTGGTGCTCAATCTCTGTTTCCAGGTGTTGAATGCTTCTGGTAGCCACTTTCAAGGCCAATGACAGGTCTGTCCAGTCCTCTGGATGCAGGTCTAGCATCCTTAAAGTGTTTGTTAGTGCCCTGGACAGAGGAAAAACAGCAGAATCACTCTGCCGGAAATAATTGCACCTAAGGCATTAGTTCACCAGCAGTGAATCAACAGGGAAGCAAAGACATTACTAAAGTGGTCACCAGCAGCTAGCCCTGTGCTTCACTAACAGACCTAGAATTTGGATGTAGCAAGGCTGAGACCTGTTCCATTGCTAATGATATGACTTAAAAGGAGAGGAAACATAAATCCATACTACAACGGCTTGCTAGCCATACAAGCCGGAGAACAGATGTGTCTTCAGTGTGGACTTGAATGAATTCACAGAATCAGACTATTTTATCTCTGCAGGGAAACCATTCCACGGGACAGGCACATGATAAGAGAAGGCTCTGTGGCCCGCTGACTATTTTAACCTTAGGGACACAAAGCAGTCATGTGTCCTGAGAACTCAGAGCATGGGCTGGTATGTAGAGTTTAATTAGGTTGGCTAGGTAGGGAGGTGCTAGTCCATGAATAATTTTATATGTTTGTAACAAAACCTTAATATCAGACATCACTGAGCCAATGAAGGGAGGCCAAAATTAATGCAACGTGGTCAAACTTTCTCCTTCTTGTCAAAATTCTTCTCCATTCTTGTCAAAAATATAAAGGGAGAAAAGCAAGGGGCCTAAGATGGACCCCTGTGGAACCCTATATTTCATGAGAATAAGGTTTGATGTGACGTTATTGTACAGGACACAGTGACAGCGACTGGTTAGGTAGGATGTCAACCACGCAAGGATATTCCCAGCAATTCCAAAGTGATTCTGCAGCCTATCGAGTAGCATACGATGATCCACTATATCAAACACAGTGCTAAGATCTAACAGTAGCAGAACCGTAGTGGTATCCAAATACATTGCATGCAGAAGATCATTTACCACATTAGTAAGAACTGGAATGGTGCATCCTAAATGCAGACTGTAGTGGTTCAAAGAGTTTACTGTCAGTAAGGTGGTCCACAAGCTGCTGTGAAACTACTTTTTCAAGAATTTTACAGCAAAATGATAGGTTTGATATTTGTCTATAATTTTTCAGTAGACTGGGGTCAAGATTAGATTTCTTAAGTATTGGTTTAATTACTGCAGTTTTAAAACATTTAGGAACAGATCCTGAGGTTAGTGACAGGGTACTAATTTCCAGGACAGTAAGCCCAAGTGTAGCCCACAGGTCCTTAAACAGTTTTGTTGGTATAGTGTCAGAAAGGCAGGCTGTGCATTTAGCAGAAGTTGCACGTTTCGTCAGAATACCTAGGGGCTTTGGGAAGGCAATTCCATAAGATTAATGTTACCCTGCTTTATCCAACCCACAACCAGTTTTGATGTCTGCTTGGGATCATTGTCCTGTTGGAAGACCCAACTGTGGCTCATGAAATGAGTCACATTTTCGTGACAGGGTTTTATTTTAAATCTTAGTATTACAAACCCTATTCCTCCCACTTACCATAACCTAACCCTACCCCTTCCTCTAACCATAACCATCGGAGGGGGTCCCCCAACCCCCTGCATCAGTTTTAATTTTCTGCTCCTGTCACAAAATGTATTTGAATGAATTTGTGCTCCCATTACAAAAATGTGGCACTTTTTGTGACAATATCACAAACCAATTGATTAATGTATAGTTTGTGATGTTGAATTCCGAAATGCAGTGAGATATGGTATGAAAAATCTGGAGGTAGCCCTCCTTCATTATTTCATCCATTTTGTGCAATACACCACTACCACCCGCTCAAAACAGCCCCAGAGCTTGATGCTACCACCACCATGCTTGACAGTTGTTGCAGTGTTCTTAGGTTTGTAAGCCCCACCTTTACTCCTCCAACCATGTCTCTTGTTATTGTGGCCATACAGCTCAATCTTTGTCTCATCTGACCATAAAATGTTTCTCCAGAAGGCATTTGGCTTGTCCATGTGGGCCGCTGCTAATTTCAGTCTAGCTTGAAGGTGTCGATTTTGGAGCAGGGACTTCTTTCCTGGTCTGCATCCTCTCAGTCTGTGGCCATGTAAAATTTGCTTCACTGTGGAAGTTATCAGTTATCAGTTCATGGTAGGCCTGACCATTGGGGGTTCCTGGGTTGTTCCTGAACACCCTTATCAATTTCCTCTCATCTGGGGGTGACAGTTTGGGTGACACTTCTTCAACACCTTGACAAAGTGGTAACACATGCGACTAGCTTGTACTTACATATAATTGTTTGAACTGATGATCTTGGAATCTGCAATAGTTTAGAAATGGCTCCAAAAGGCCTTCCGAACTTGTATACGTATATCTATATCTCCTTCTTACATCTTCACTGAGTTCCTTGGACTTTCCTATTGTTCCTTGGACTTTCCTATTGTTCTCAGTATTGGTCATTCCAGTGAATAAAGTTTCTTTTTTTACAGTGTCATATACATAGGGGACGCCCCAGTTGAAGTCACACTGGCGATGAGGTGGAATGGCCACTTCCTTTCCTCACTGCCTTTCTACCTCCCAAATGGAACCAGTCAGTCATCCCTTTTATTGGTGGTTGTGCAGGAATGAACCACCTTCAAACGGGCCACCTTCTGCACAGAGGGTTGGGGCTCCAACCACCAAACCAGTGCATGACGTCCTCTCACTGGTTTATTCCTGCACCTAAGTTTGAATGCTCCACAATGTGGAATTCTGATGTATTGTGTGTTGATGGCTTTGTCACCACTCAATACTTTATCACATGTGCACATATCAGATCTGTGAGGGGCAGTGTTGAGTGCCATCTCTTTTATGATGCTCTGGTCTCTGTTTAAAGATAAAACAAACTCTCTATTTGTTGTATTCTCCAGGAAGAATGAATCTGTCTGGAATCTTATTGTGGTTTTTTAGTGGAACTGGCCTCCCTGGGTACCAGCCATATTTTCTGGAGTACATGTTGAGTGATTTTTTTTTTTACTAGTTTGAATGGTCCTGTGAATTATACTCAGGTGTGACCTATATATGAAAAATCATCTGTTTGTTATTCGTAATAATTATAGCAACTATTTATATTGGACTTTCACAGGAATCAAAGCACTAAACAAAAGAAACTTCAATAATAAAATAATAAATGTCACTAATAATAAGTAGACTACAACAACAATAACTCAAAAATAGCTAAAGTACAAGACAAAAGAACAGTGATCAAAAATCACATCAATTAACAACAAAACACAAGACCAGGGACCAGTTGTGACATCAAGAGGTTTAATGAAGTTATTGCATTAACCATTTAGGAATTACAGACATTTTTATACATAGCTGCCACATTTTCAGTGTCCATAAGTAATTGGAAAAACATTATTTGAATTCAAGTCATCATTGTAAAAGCCACTTTTCTTTAGAAAATCAGAGCGGATACATGAACATTTCCTTGTCACTTGGCAGCCAAGCAGATAGTGCGCTTGCTTCCAGAGCAAAAGGTTCCTGATTGAAGGCCTCCCCTGCCCATGGCCCATGTAATGTGGAGTTGCATTATGAAGGGCATCTGGCATAAAATCAACATGCAGGTCCATCTCGAATCAGATAAGCTGAAGGGAGTGACTTACTGAGTATTTGAAGTAGCTGTATATATAGAGAGAGTGTGCATTTGGAAAATACTTACGAATACAACCCCTGGCAAAAATTATGGAATCACCGGCCTCAGAGGATGTTCATTCAGTTGTTTAATTTTGTACAAAAAAAGCAGATCATAGACATGACACAAAACTAAAGTCATTTCAAATGGCAACTTTCTGGCTTTAAGAAACACTATAAGAAATCAAGTAAAAAAGATTGTGGCAGTCAGTAACGGTTACTTTTTTAAACCAAGCAGAGGAAAAAAATATGGAATCACTCAATTCTGAGGAACAAATTATGGAATCACCCTGTAAATTTTCATCCCCCAAATTAACACCTGCATCAAATCAGATCTGCTCATTGACATTGACCCTATGCCATGACATTGACCCTATGTGTCTTTTTGCAAGGAATGTTTTTGCAGTTTTTGTTCTATGGCAAGATGCATTATCATCTTGAAAAATGATTTCATCATCCCCAAACGTCATTTCAATTGTCCAAAATATCAACATAAACTTGTGCATTTATTGATGATGTAATGACAGCCATCTCCCCAGTGCCTTTACCTGACATGCAGCCCCATATCATCAATGACTGTGGAAATTTACATGTTCTCTTCAGGCAGTCATCTTTATAAATCTCATTGGAAAGGCACCAAACAAAAGTTCCAGCATCATCACCTTGCCCAATGCAGATTCGAGATTCATCACTGAATATGACTTTCATCCAGTCATCCACAGTCCACAATTGCTTTTCCTTAGCCCATTGTAACCTTGTTTTTTTTTCTGTTTAGGTGTTAATGATGCCTTTCGTTTAGCTTTTCTGTATATAAATCCCATTTCCTTTAGGCGGTTTCTTACAGTTCGGTCACAGACGTTCACTCCAGTTTCCTCCCATTCGTTCCTCATTTGTTTTGTTGTACATTTTTCGATTTTTGAGACATATTGCTTTAAGTTTTCTGTCTTGACGCTTTGATGTCTTCCTTGGTCTACCAGTATGTTTGCCTTTAACAACCTTCCCATGTTGTTTGTATTTGGTCCAGAGTTTAGACACAGCTGACTGTGAACAACCAACATCTTTTGCAACATTGCGTGATGATTTACTCTCTTTTAAGAGTTTGATAATCCTCTCCTTTGTTTCAATTGACATCTCTCGTGTTGGAGCCATGATTCATGTCAGTCCACTTGGTGCAACAGCTCTCCAAGGTGTGTTCACTCCTTTTAGATGCAGACTAACGAGCAGATCTGATATGATGCAGGTGTTAGTTTTGGGGATGAAAATTTACAGGGTGATTCCATAATTTTTTCCTCAGAATTGAGTGATTCCATATTTTTTCCTCTGCTTGGTCTAAGAAAGTAACCATTACTGACTGCCACAATCTTTTTTTCTTGATTTCTTATAGTGTTTCTTAAACCCAGAAAGTTGCCATTTGAAATGACTTTAGTTTTGTGTCATTTCTGTGATCTGTTTTTTTTTCTACAAAATTAAACAACTGAATGAACATCCTCCGAGGCCGGTGATTCCATAATTTTTGCCAGGGGTTGTATGCTCTTTTAATATCACAGATGTGGTGAAAACGCTCTGGGGCGTATTTTTACCTGCAGAATTTTTAAGATGCCGGTGTCTTTAACTGGTTTTCTGAAAATGGTGTATAATATGTTAATGTTTTACTTCTGGGAGTTTTTTTTTTTTTTTTTTACTTTTAACTTCTTTATAATTTGAAGGAAGACGACGAAATTTCACTTCAGCTGCTGTTGAGGCCTGCGTACACGAGGTGGCGAAATTGAGCCATTAATATTCCAGAGAAAATACTCAGATGTCTGTCAAATTTTGCTTACAACATAAAAACAGTTTAATGGTTGGGACAAAATTAAAATCTAACTCCTCATTGTCTGTTGAACTGTGAGTTTAAAGGTCTGCACCATAATGTATTTGTTTTTGGAGCCATATCAAGCATGTGAAACCTTAAAGCTACATTGTGTGGAATTTGGCATCCTCTCGATCTGAGGATGCAGATTGCATTGCACCATGTCTGCTACCAGAGAGGAGTCGTCCAGCCCACTGCCATGCATGCACAGCGGGTCAGAGTCGGCTCCATTCATATAAAAGGATAAGTGTGTCATCAACTCTGCACAAGTTGTTTCACATGTTGTGCACTTTCTGAAACTACAGTAAGGAAAATAAGTATTTGCACACCCTGTGAATTTGCAAGTTCTCCCACTTAGAAATCATGGAGGGGTCTGAAATTTTCATCTTAGGTGCATGTCGACTGTGAGAGACATAATCTAAAAAAAAAAAAAAAAAGAAATCCGGAAATCACAATGTATGATTTTTTTAATAATTTATTTGTATGTTACTGCCACAAATAAGTATTTGAACACCTGTGAAAATCAAATCAAATCAATTCAAATCAATTTTATTTATATAGCGCCAAATCACAACAAACAGTTGCCCCAAGTCGCTTCATATTGCAAGGCAAAGCCATACAATAATTACGGAAAACCCCCAACGGTCAAAACGACCCCCTGTGAGCAAGCACTTGGCGACAGTGGGAAGGAAAAACTCCCTTTTAACAGGAAGAAACCTCCAGCAGAACCAGGCTCAGGGAGGGGCAGTCTTCTGCTGGGACTGGTTGGGGCTGAGGGAGAGAATCAGGAAAAAGACATGCTGTGGAGGGGAGCAGAGATCAATCACTAATGATTAAATGCAGAGTGGTGCATACAGAGCAAAAAGAGAAAGAAACACTCAGTGCATCATGGGAACCCCCCAGCAGTCTACGTCTATAGCAGCATAACTAAGGGATGGTTCAGGGTCACCTGATCCAGCCCTAACTATAAGCTTTAGCAAAAAGGAAAGTTTTAAGCCTAATCTTAAAAGTAGAGAGGGTGTCTGTCTCCCTGATCTGAATTGGGAGCTGGTTCCACAGGAGAGGAGCCTGAAAGCTGAAGGCTCTGCCTCCCATTCTACTCTTAAAAACCCTAGGAACTACAAGTAAGCCTGCAGTCTGACAGCGAAGCGCTCTATTGGGGTGATATGGTACTATGAGGTCCCTAAGATAAGATGGGACCTGATTATTCAAAACCTTATAAGTAAGAAGAACAATTTTAAATTCTATTCTAGAATTAACAGGAAGCCAATGAAGAGAAGCCAATATGGGTGAAATATGCTCTCTCCTTCTAGTCCCTGTCAGTACTCTAGCTGCAGCATTTTGAATGAACTGAAGGCTTTTCAGGGAACTTTTAGGACAACCCGATAATAATGAATTACAATAGTCCAGCCTAGAGGAAATAAATGCATGAATTAGTTTTTCAGCATCACTCTGAGACAAGACCTTTCTAATTTTAGAGATATTGCACAAATGCAAAAAGCAGTCCTACATATTTGTTTAATATGCGCATTGAAGGACATATCCTGATCAAAAATGACTCCAAGATTTCTCACAGTATTACTAGAGGTCAGGGTAATGCCATCCAGAGTAAGGATCTGGTTAGACACCATGTTTCTAAGATTTGTGGGGCCAAGTACAATAACTTCAGTTTTATCTGAGTTTAAAAGCAGGAAATTAGAGGTCATCCATGTCTTTATGTCTGTAAGACAATCCTGCAGTTTAGCTAATTGGTGTGTGTCCTCTGGCTTCATGGATAGATAAAGCTGGGTATCATCTGCGTAACAATGAAAATTTAAGCAATGCTGTCTAATAATACTGCCTAAGGGAAGCATGTATAAAGTGAATAAAATTGGTCCTAGCACAGAACCTTGTGGAACTCCATAATTAACCTTAGTCTGTGAAGAAGATTCCCCATTTACATGAACAAATTGTAATCTATTAGATAAATATGATTCAAACCACTGCAGCGCAGTGCCTTTAATACCTATAGCATGCTCTAATCTCTGTAATAAAATTTTATGGTCAACAGTATCAAAAGCAGCACTGAGGTCTAACAGAACAAGTACAGAGATGAGTCCACTGTCTGAGGCCATAAGAAGATCATTTGTAACCTTCACTAATGCTGTTTCTGTGCTATGATGAATTCTAAACCCTGACTGAAACTCTTCAAATAGACCATTCCTCAGATGATCAGTTAGCTGTTTTACAACTACCCTTTCAAGAATTTTTGAGAGAAAAGGAAGGTTGGAGATTGGCTTATAATTAGCTAAGATAGCTGGGTCAAGTGATGGCTTTTTAAGTAATGGGTTAATTACTGCCACCTTAAAAGCCTGTGGTACATAGCCAACTAATAAAGATAGATTAATCATATTTAAGACCAAAGCATTAATTAATGGTAGGGCTTCCTTGAGCAGCCTGGTAGGAATGGGGTCTAATAGACATGTTGATGGTTTGGAGGAAGTAACTAATGAAAATAACTCAGACAGAACAATCGGAGAGAAAGAGTCTAACCAAATACCAGCATCACTGAAAGCAGCCAAAGAGAACGATATGTCTTTGGGATGGTTATGAGTAATTTTTTCTCTAATAGTTAAAATTTTATTAGCAAAGAAAGTCATGAAGTCATTACTAGTTAAAGTTAAAGGAATACTCGGCTCAATAGAGCTCTGACTCTTTGTCAGCCTGGCTACAGTGCTGAAAAGAAACCTGGGGTTGCTCCTATTCACCTCAATTAGTGATGAGTAGTAACATGTCCTAGCTTTACGGAGGGCTTTTTTATAGAGCAACAGACTCTTTTTCCAGGCTAAGTGAAGATCTTCTAAATTAGTGAGACGCCATTTCCTCTCCAATTTATGGGTTATCTGCTTTAAGCTGCGAGTTTGTGAGTTATACCACAGAGTCAGGCACTTCTGATTTAAGGTTCTCTTTTTCAGAGGAGCTACAGCATCCAAAGTTGTCCTCAAAGAGGATATAAAACTGTTGACGAGATAATCTATCTCACTCACAGAGTTTAGGTAGCTACTCTGCCCTGTGTTGGTATATGGCATTGGAGAACATAAAGAAGGAATCATATCCTTAAACCTAGTTACAGCGCCTTCTGAAAGACTTCTACTGTAATGAAACTTATTCCCCACTGCTGGGTAGTCCATCAGAGTAATGTAAATGTTATTAAGAAATGATCAGACAGAAGGGGGTTTTCAGGGAATACTGTTAAGTCTTCAATTTCCATACCATAAGTCAGAACAAGATCTAAGGTATGATTAAAGTGGTGGGTGGACTCATTTACATTTTGAGCAAAGCCAATCGACTCTAACAATAGATTAAATGCAGTGTTGAGGCTGTCATTCTCAGCATCTGTGTGGATGTTAAAATCGCCCACTATAATTATCTTATCTGAGCTAAGCACTAAGTCAGACAAAAGGTCTGAAAATTCACAAAGAAACTCACAGTAACGACCAGGTGGACGATAGATAACAACAAATAAAACTGGTTTTTGGGACTTCCAATTTGGATGGACAAGACTAAGAGTCAAGCTTTCAAATTAATTAAAGCTCTGTCTGGGTTTTTGATTAATTAATAAGCTGGAGTGGAAGATTGCTGCTAATCCTCCGCCTCGGCCCGTGCTACGAGCGTTCTGGCAGTTAGTGTGACTCGGGGGTGTTGACTCATTTAAACTAACATATTCATCCTGCTGTAACCAGGTTTCTGTAAGGCAGAATAAATCAATATGTTGATCAATTATTATATCATTTACTAACAGGGACTTAGAAGAGAGAGATCTAATGTTTAATAGACCACATTTAACTGTTTTAGTCTGTGGTGCAGTTGAAGGTGCTATATTATTTTTTCTTTTTGAATTTTTATGCTTAAATAGATTTTTGCTGGTTATTGGTGGTCTGGGAGCAGGCACCGTCTCTAACGGGGATGGGGTAATGAGGGGATGGCAGGGGGAGAGAAGCTACCAGAGAGGTGTGTAAGACTACAACTCTGCTTCCTGGTCCCAACCCTGGATAGTCACGGTTTGGAGGGTTTAATAAAATTGGCCAGATTTCTAGAAATGAGAGCTGCTCCATCCAAAGTGGGATGGATGCAGTCTCTCCTAACAAGACCAGGTTTTCCCCAGAAGCTTTGCCAATTATCTATGAAGCCCACCTCATTTTTTTGGACACCACTCAGACAGCCAGCAATTCAAGGAGAACATGCGGCTAAACATGTCACTCCCGGTCCGATTGGGGAGGGACCCAGAGAAAAATACAGAGTCCGACATTGTTTTTGCAAAGTTACACACCGATTTAATATTAATTTTAGTGACCTCCGATTGGCGTAACCGGGTGTCATTACTCCCGACGTGAATTACAATCTTACCAAATTTACGCTTAGCCTTAGCCAGCAGTTTCAAATTTCCTTCAATGTCGCCTGCTCTGGCCCCCGGAAGACAACTGACTATGGTTGCTGGTGTCGCTAACTTCACATTTCTCAAAACAGAGTCGCCAATAACCAGAGTTTGTTCCTCGGCGGGTGTGTCGCCGAGTGGAGAAAAACGGTTAGAAATGTGAACGGGTTGGCAGTGTACATGGGGCTTCTGTTTAGGACTACGCTTCCTCCTCACAGTCACCCAGTTGACCTGCTTTCCCGGCTGCTCTGGATCTGCCGGAGGGAAACTAACGGCGGCTAAGCTACCTTGGTCCGCACCGACTACAGGGGCCTGGCTAGCTGTAGGATTTTCCAAGGTGCGGAGCCGAGTCTCCAATTCGCCCAGCCTGGCCTCCAAAGCTACGAATAAGCTACACTTATTACAAGTACCATTACTGCTAAAGGAGGCCGAGGAATAACTAAACATTTCACACCCAGAGCAGAAAAGTGCGGGAGAGACAGGAGAAGCCGCCATGCTAAACCGGCTAAGAGCTAGTAGCTGCGCTAAGCTAGCGGATTCCTAAAAACACACAAAGTGAATAATGTGTAAATAATTTAGAGGTGATTCAGTAGAAGGAGTGCTTTAGTTAAGGCACGTGAAGATTACACTGTGAAACAAATCGTTATCTAGTTAACTAGATCAATCTAACTGCGCAGATTAAACAGCTAACAGATACAGCAAAACACCGCTGTGCTCCGGAACAGGAAGTGATACAATATCGCAGTGAGAGCCAACCACCAGTAGAGGCGGTAGTAGTCAGGATAGAATTCAATGATAATATTTGGTACAGTAGCCTTTGTTTGCAATTACAGAGGTCAAACGTTTCCTGTAGTTTTTCACCAGGTTTGCACACACTGCAGCAGGGATTTTGGTCCACTCCTCCATACAAATCTTCTCCAAATCTTTCAAGTTTGGAGTTTCAGCCCCCTCCAAAGATTTTCTATTGAGTTCAGGTCTGGAGACTGGCCAGGCCACTCCAGGACCTTGAAATGCTTCTTATGGAGCCCCTCCTTAGTTGCCCTGGCTGTGTGTTTGGGGTCATTGTCATGCTGGAAGACCCAGCCATGACCCATCTTCAATGCTCTTACTGAGGGAAGGAGGTTGTTTGCCAAAATGTCGCAATACATGACCCCATCCATCCTCCCTTCAATACGGTGCAGTCGTCCTGTCCCCTTTGCAGAAGAGCACCCCCACACTATGATGTTTCCACCCCCATGCTTCACGGTTGAGATGGTTTTCTTGGGGTTGTTCTCATCTTCTAAACATGGTAAGTGGAGTTGATTTCAAAAAGCTCTATTCTGGTCTCATCTGACCACATGACCTTCTCCCATGCCTCCTCTGGATCATCCAGATGGTCACTGGTGAACTTCAAACGGCCTGGACATGTGCTGGCTTGAGCAGGGGGACCTTGCTGCCCTGCAGGATTTTAAACCATGACAGCATCATGTGTTACTAATGTAATCTTTGTGACTGTGGTCCCAGCTCTCTTCAGGTCATTGACCAGGTCCTCCTGTGTAGCTCTGAGCTTTCTCAGAATCATTGTTGGAGTTATTCTGTAGATACACTGTTTTATTTTATCATGCATGTTTTGTGTTCTCTGCTCTGGTAGAATGTAGTTCTCTCTGCTCTGATAAAGTGTATTGTACTGATGTGATGGGTGAAGGTTACTTAAGATATGTGACATGACATGTTTCTGCAAGTTGTGGTATCTCTGTGTGCACGCTAAGCTCTTTTTAGGACATGTGAAGATGACTCATGCAGGACGCAGCCGAAGCTGAGCAGTAAGATAAAGAATAGAGAATTGAATGTTCCAACCACAGTGTGATTGTGATACATCAGTCCTTTTGTCAGAAGAAGTGTGATTAATCATTAGATGTCTTAAACACAGCTTAACCGAGCCCAAGATTAAAAAGGTTCTGAACATCCTGAATGTATTGTGCAATCAGCAGTTCTGCGGCAACAGCTCACGCGCTATCACTCTTCCCCTCAGGAGCTGTACCGCCCATGTATGTAGGGAAGTCCTAAATAAAAAGAGCGGGAGCACAGGCCAGACTTTAGTGTAGCTTTGGTGTACAGCCTGACTGCACTCCTCGCGAGCTTAAATTGAATTCTATCTCTCACTTGTTTTATTGCCTGGTTGTCTCTTCCTCTTATCAAAGGTACAGTATTCTAAACCCGACAATCATCCTTACCCCACAAAGTGAGATCTTGCATGGAATCCCAGACCAAGGAAGATTGACAGTCATCTTGTGTTTCTTCCACTTTCTAATAAATAATCATAACAAGCTGCTTGCCTGTTGTCCTGTAGTCCATACCAGCCTTGTGCAGGTCCACAGTTTTGTCCCTGGTGTCCTTAGACAGCTCTTTGGTCTTGGCTATGGTGGACAGGTTGGAGTGTGATTGATTGAGTGTGTGAACAGGTGTCTTTTATACAGGTAAAGAGTGCAGAATAAGAGGGCTTCTTAAAGAAAAATTAACAGGTCTGTGTGAGCCAGAATTCTTGCTGGCTGGTCGGTGTTCAAATACTTATTTGCAGCAATAACATACAAATAAATTATTAAAAAATCATACATTGTGATTTCCGGATTTTTTTTTTTTTTAGATTATGTCTCTCACAGTGGACATGCACCTAAGATGAAAATTTCAGACCCCGCCATGATTTCTAAGTGGGAGAACTTGCAAAATTGCAGGGTGTTCAAATACTTATTTTCCTCACTGTACATGGAGAAGGGTTCCAGACACCCGTGAGGACTCTGTGACTATTTAGATAGAAAAAAATTCTCACAGTTTTTTTTGAATAAAATTTCAAAATTCAACCAATACAGGAGCAACGCCCAATGACTCATGCAAAAGAACATTGAGTGAAATTTCAAGAAATCCCTTACAAATGCTTTTGGCAAGCTGTCACATCCCAGTGAGACACCAACCTTTGTCTGACTGAGGAAGATGTTAAGGGTCATACCTCAGTGGGCTGCGACACCTTCGTGAGGGATTTGGAGAATTTTCTTCATATGGCTTTGTAAATGGTAAATGGTAAACGCTTTTCCATCTGTATCACACACTCAAAGTGCTTTACAATTATGCCTCACATTCACCCCGATGTCAGGGTGCTGCCATACAAGGCACTCACTACACACTGGGAGCAATAGGGGATTAAAGACCTTGCCCAAGGGCCCTTAGTGATTTTCCAGTCTGGCGGGGATTTGAACCCAGGATCTTCTGGTCTCAAGCCCAATACCTTAACCACTAGACCATCACCTCTCCCCATGTCATGTCTCCCCCTTTGTCATGCCGTCATGGGAGTCACAGGGAGTCGTTTGAGTGTTGCTTGATTTTTGAACTGTTCAAAAAAATTATGCGACAAATGTTCATGCAGGCGTCACAAACTGTTCTGAGTGTCGTCTCCATGACTCAGAACACATAAGAAATGTGAGACAACTGTGTGAGGGGTTGACGACAGATGAAACTATATTTTGAGCATTAGAGACCAAAATAAGGATCTGACATTCCTTGTGGAGACATGCGTGACCTGCCCTGGGAGCACGGAAACATAGCAGAGAGTATGGCCGAGCGAGTGCATGCCTTGGCAGCGGCCAGCAGGACTCCTGTCCTTGCGATTCAGGAACACAATGGGGGTCTTTTATGTTAGTTGTGGATGAGGCGCTCTGATGGTAAAGCTGTCATTAATGTTAAAGGGGGCAACACAAGGTATTAAGAACAGGGGGATCTAAACTTTTGATCAGGGTCAATTGGGTCGTTTCTGTTGTCATTATGATTTAAAAAGAATAAACACAGTTGTTTGACAATAAATGGCTTCACCCAGCCACTAATCATGAGTGGAAAAAGTTTTTGTGTTATCATTCATATTCTCTGAAAAATGGCCAAAAAAATTTCCTGCCAGGGTATGTACATTTTTGAGCATATACTTTGCACTGGGATACCAATGAAACAACTGCAAATTAAAAAGAAGCTAGAGCTCACACAGCCGAGGGCATTTTAGCATTGCTTTATTTTTACACTCTATCGTCTGTCTACACTGACTGTTGTAATGTGTTGCTTTCTGGATTGCTACCAAGGAGCATTTGATGGTTCAAAATTCTTCTGTTAGAGTCTCGACTAAAACTAGGAAATTTGTTCACATTTCACCTGTTTTGGCTTCACTTCACTGGCTTCCTGTTAGTTTCAGAGATAAGGCTTTTACATGTCTTGCTGAACTTGTTCACTCTTATTTGCTTTCACAGGATGCAGGTTTGCTCTGTGTTCCCAGGGTTAAAAATAAATCAGCAGATTTTGGAGCCTTTGCTTTAAAAATGGACGGGGTTGTTGCAGGAGGAGCCACTGAGACATTCAAGTGACATGGTGGTATGGAGGAATATACAAATAGTGACTGGTTTGGAGGGCAGCATAATGGAATGTCACCCCTCTGGATCATTGTTGCCCGCGGCCTGGGTTGACACCATTATGGTGCCCGATAAACCAGTCACCATTTGTTTTATTATACATCTGTGTAGTTAATAAATTTATCTTTACAATTGTGTGAAAAATTTGCTAAGTTATTTCCCGTTCAAACTCAGGATTCCCCATAATGTCAATACCCTTATCCTTAAGGTATCTGGATATCCCGTACTGTAGTGAGTTCATGGTACTGTGTTTCAGCCTCTGGTCAGACTTTGGAGCGCAGCAATAGGAAGCTTCTCGATCTCGTCGGGTGAAACACCATGCAAATCTTTCCCATCGTCCTTCGCTAAAAACTCCTTGAACAGTGCAGAACTTTTCTTGATACTTTTCGCGGTACTCTCACTGTCTTTCTTGGATAGAACAGCGTTTATCCCATCACTATCCACGGACGCAAACCTTCTGCTCTCTGCCATGATGTCGCCTGCGACGCATCACCTCTGCGCATGCGCGAAACATTGTTGCCCCGTTATGACAAAATCGGTCCATAATCACTCATAATGTTGCCTGAAATGGTGCAGAATCATTCAGTAATGTGGCTATGGTTAACTTTGGATGATTTATTGTGAAAAGTACTGCAATTATTACACGCGAATCAGCCAATCAGAACAAAGGATTTCAGTCAGATGTATAATAATTTTTATCACTGACTGTGCCATGAATCCATGGAATAACATTTATCAAAAGAAGAAGCTGGTTTGGAAGTCACATATGAATATAAAAAGGAACATTATCTAATGCAGTAATGAACATTACGTAAGAGAATTAAGACTTTGTTTAGTTATCACTTATTGCGGTCGTTGATATTACATGAGGTATTAATGTAATAATTTACAGACATATTGCTGTAAATAGACTGAGTTGATATAGCGCTTTTCTATCTGAATCATGAGCTCAAAGCCCTTTACATTGATGTCTCGCAATCACACACACACACACACACCAATGTCAGGGTGCTTCCATCCAAGATGCTCACTACACACTGAGAGCAACTTGGGGATTAAGGACCTTTTGTGATTTTCCAGTCGAGTAGGGGATTGAACCATGGATCCTCTGGTCTCAAGTCCCTCGCATAACAACTAGACCATCACTTCCCCACTGTTATTGGGGAGGGGGGGTACAACGAAATTAAGACAGTTAACTCTATATGCAGTGTTAGTTAATGCATAAACAAATGTCAGTTATTGTACCCTTATTGTATAGAGTTATTGATAATACTCTTATCAGAAAAACTGACCATTCTAACAAATATTTGGTTTGTAACATAGTTTTGTCCAGCCTAGATCTTGTAATATAGTAGAGGCCCCAACAAAAACCTCCAAATACCCAGAAGAAGAAAAAACCTCAAAGGAAGCACAGCCCATAATCCAACTAAACAGGCAGGCAGACAGATCACGTGATCAGCCCACAGAATGACGTCACTGCAGAGAATGTTCTCTCTGATGTTATTATTATGTTATTATTTTATTATTTTATTTTGTGTTTTTTGTTTTATTAGGAATTTGCCTGTACCATCTGGCAGGGGGACTGACAATGGAAATCAGCCTGTGGCTGCAATTGTCTACATATACGTTTTTATTTCTATTTCTTTTAAAAGAAAATCTTCATTACGTTGTCCTTCTTAGCAAATAGCATTGAAATTGAAATAAATGAATGAATGAATGAATGAATGAATGAATGAATGAATGGATTTATTTGGCACACACACACAAATCCGAAAGAACAGACACATACAAATAACATGAATGTTATATAAAAGCCTGTGAGTCCGACAGGGTGTGGGCAGAAGCAAAGCTTATCAACGCCCACCCCTGCTAGTACAAGTCCAACAATTATAACAGTCATAATAACATAAACACAAATTCACAACACACTACATATCAACACACAGACATACACTTCAATATTCAATTACACTTCAATTCATGTATAAGTATATTATATATATATATATATATATATATATATATATATATATATATATATATATATATATATATATATATATATATATATATATATATATATAAAGCGGCAAATCACAACAAACCTGGCCCAAGTCACTCCACTCAAATAAGGACCAACCCCGCCGACCCCCAGAGCAAGCACTAGGCAACTGTGGTGAGGAAAAACTCCCTCTTAGGAAGAAACCTCAAGCAGACCAGGCTCTAGGAGGTGACCCTCTGCTTGGGCCGTGCCATATATACCTATATACGTACATATATACATTAACATACACATATATATGTATACATTTATATACACACATATACACACTCACATATATACCTATATACATACCCACTAAGACATAAATAAATAAATAAATAAATATATATATATATATATATATATATATATATATATATATATATATATACACACATATATCGTACACACATACATACATACACCCACATATACACACACATATACATATACATACATATATACATACACATACATACACATATACATATGTATATATACATATATACATACATATATATACATATATATACACATACATTGATTGATTGATTATTTATTTCGAGCTTTACAAAATAAGCATTTCTTTCACATTTACATTTAACCACATTAGGTTGAAAGGAACAGGAAATACATACGTACAAACATACATACACGCGCATTTAGCCCGAAAAGGGGTGGGAAGAAGACAAGCTTATTTAATCCCACCCCCAAACACCCATACATTATTACCACTACCGAGTATGACCAATATTCCTTTTTTATTATTATGTAATTGATGTCATATATTAGTGATGAATATCTATAATAATAATAATAATAATAATAATAATAATTCCCACCATAATAGTTAGTAATAATGACAATAATAATATTATTATTATCATTCAGTGTCATCCCTTGAGTCATTTTCATGTCAATAAGTTCCCCACATTTATTCAGAGAATGACTATTTAGAACAGACCTGGGCAAACTGCGGCCCGGGGGCCACATGCGGCCCTTTGCATGTCTCTGTCCGGCCCTCATGAGGTCTGTGATTATTATTACATATATTAAAAATGTCAAGCTTGTGTGTTGCAAATCATTAGAGGTTTATTTAGGTATATTTAAATATTTACATATTATTACAATAATAAAAATGACCTATAAAAGCTGTTAAATAGGTAATTTATTTGTAAAATGTGTAATGGGAGACAGCCGAGTTATCGATGGTGTGGGCCTTGGACATAATTCAGGTTCCCTATGTGGCCCCTTGTAAAAATTAATTGCCCACCCCTGATTTAGAAGAATTATTATTGTATGCATTGATGGTAGTTCTGTCTCAATATATATGTGTATATATATATATATATATATATATATATATATATATATATATATGTATATATACACACACACATTATATATGTAGATATACATACACAAAATACACACATACATCACCTATACACACATGCATACACATACACACATATGTATACAAATATGTTTCATTTATTTTATTATTTTATTAATTTTATTACCTTAACTTTTTTATTAATTTATTAATTAATTAATTGATTGATTTATTTTCCCTTCCCCTCCTTCCCCATTCGTCTTGTATGTGGTGCATTAAACAATGCAAAGTATTTTGTAAACCTGCTGCCAGAGAGGGGTCGTCCCCTGATACAGGTCCACCCTTTGCTGAATGTCCTAGGCTCTGCATTAAAAGACAAGGTTTTGGAGTCTGCTGGCAGAAGGGGGAGACCTTCAAGCAACAGACCACCACTTGCCGGCCCTGATCTGGTGATAGTGATGTAAGTGATGTAAGTGGGGGAAACAAGGAGGAAAGAAAAAGAAAAGTATTTTTATGTATCAATAAATTTATATATGTACACATTTATATAAATGTAAATATATATATATATATATATATATACATACACACACACATACACACATATACATACATATACATACACATATTGTTGTGTGGGCCGCCAGAAGAGGTACTGCTGGCCCACCACCAGAGGGCGCCCTGCCTGAAGTGCGGGCTTCAGGCACGAGAGGACGCTGCCGCCACGGACTCAGCCGGGAGTGACAGCTGTTACTCATTACTTCCTGACAGCTGTCACTCATTCTTCATCATCTCACTCCATAAAACCCAGACGTCATCTCCACCTCATCGCCGAGATATCATACTTCATTGGAGGTAATATCCTCAGCCTTTTGTAAATCTGTTTATTGTGAGTGTTTGCAGGAGTACCGGTCCTTTTTGTGGAGGCTGTGCAAGACGGCACTCTTTTTCCTCTGAGGGATCGCTGCAACATATTGAGTGAGAGGTGGAGGTGGCATTCCCACCGCTGTTGTTACTGGGTGTACACACACCCACACTTGACTGTCTTTGTTCTTCGCCAGCAGTACCAGATCCGACAGTCGGGACGGTGATCACCTGGGAATTCGGGACTTGGCGGCTCCAGTATTCACCAGGTTCTGTGGCTGGCGGAAATCGTGTGGTTCCGGCTCTTCTCAGGATGGACGTCTTCTATCCTCGAGCCTGCCCACACGTCACCTTTGTGGATTGACTGTAATGATATTCTGAGATTGTCTGTATGTTCGTTGTGCACATTCACAACATTAAATTGTTACCTTTTGGCTCATCTATTGACCGTTCATTTGCGCCCCCTGTTGTGGGTCCGTGTCACTACACTTTCCCAACACATGCATATACATACACATACATACACATATACATACATACATACATGTTTCCCACCTCTCTCTAAGTTATTACCATCGGCACCATACTTCTATTTGACTAGCATTTGGACTACAGGATCTTGATGTATAAAAATAATACTTTTGACCATGGTTACGACACCAGCAATAACAGGTATTATGCAAATATGTTAACATATATTATATTAACAAACATATAGTAAGATTGTATTATTATTATTATTTTCTTTTTTAATAATATAATTTACAGTTATGGCTATGATATATATAATTAAATTGATGTACAGTATAATTCTAGGTATTTTATGAAAGTTTGTATGTCCTAGCAAGACCCCTTCTATTGCTGACAAGGCAAAAAAGCAAAGGTAAATTAAGTAGAAATAAATTAAAAAGACATAATGATCACGCACCTCTCTCCTCATTCATGTATTTCAACAGAACCATTTCTTTGTATCTTTTCTTGAATTGATGGATATTTGGACATTGCTTGAGCTGAGGTGCCAAACTATTCCACAGCTTAATGCCACACACGGACACACAGAAACTTTTCCTGGTAGTTCTCACTGCCTTGACTTTAAAGTTACCACATCCCCTAAAGTTATAGCTCCCTTCTCTCTGAGTGAAGAGACTCAGAATATTACTAGGTAATGAGTTTTTACTGGCTTTATATAATAATTGTGCAGTGTAGAAATTAACCAAAGCTAGCATTTTCAACAATTTGGATTGCAAAAATAGACTATTTGTGTGATCGAGATATCCTACCTTATAGATGATTCTTATTGCACACTTTTGGCGTATACAGAGGGGATGTAGCAAACTTTTATAATTGTTGCCCCGGATTTCTATACAGTATGTTAAATAAGGAGAGACTAAAGAACAATACAATAAATATAATGCATTATGATCCAGAAAATAATTTGCTTTGTACATAATAGAGACATTCTTGGAAACTTTTTTATGTATGTGGCTGATATGAGACTTCCAGCTTAATTTACTATCAATGGATATCCCTAAAAATTTGATTTCTGACACTTTTTCTATTTTGACACTGTCTATATTTATTGGTAAAGTAGAACTGTCATTATGATTTCCGAAAAACATGACTTTAGTCTTATTTATATTTAGGGATAATTTATTAATATTCAACCAGGTTTTCAGCTTAATTAATTCACTATTTACCACATTAATAAGTTTGCTATAATTATCACAGGAATAGAATATATTGGCGTCATCTGCAAATAACAATAATTTTAATAATTGTGACACATTAAAAATGTCATTTATATAAAGATTAAAAAAACGTGGACCCAGTATGGATCCCTGTGGAACCCCACAAGTGATCTCCAAACATCCAGATTTTAATGCACCCATCTGCACAAACTGGTGTCTCTCCTTTAAATAGCTTTGAATCCAGTTCCAAGCCACTCCCCTGATACCATATCTTTCCAGTTTATTGAGTAGAATTGAGTGATTAAGTGTGTGAAACGCTTTCTTTAAATCAATGAATATTCCAACTATATAGTTTTTACTATCTAAGGTGTTTGTGATCTCTTCTATTGCTTCAATTATTGCAAGTGAAGTTGACCTTCCAGACCTAAACTCATATTGACTTTCGTTAATTATGTTATATTTTTCTATAAAGGATTGTAACCTGTTGTTAAAAAGCTTTTCTAAAATTTTGGAAAATTGTGGGAGTAGAGAGACCGGTCTGTAGTTTGTGAAGATGTGTTTATTTCCATTTTTGTATAGTGGAATAACTTTTGCCATTTTCATTTTGTTCGTGAATGTCCTAGTTTGAAATGACAAGTTACATATATGAGTCAGGGGTTTTGATATGCTTTTAATTATTGTTTTTACTAGCTTCATATCTATGTCATAACAGTCAGTTGATTTTTTTATTTTTACATTTATTAGCAATATCTATTATTTCGTCTTCACTAACACTGGAGAGAAACATTGTGTTTGGATTGATTTTTATGAGTGATTCCTGCTCCTTGTTACCACCTTCGGGAATTTTTGCTGCCAAGTCGGGTCCAATCTTAAGAAAGAAGTTATTAAAACCATTAACTATGTTATTCATATTATAGATGTCCCTGTTCTTATCAATAAAATAATTTGGATAAGAATCAATCAATCAATCAATCAATTTTTTTTATATAGCGCCAAATCACAACAAACAGTTGCCCCAAGGCGCTTTATATTGTAAGGCAAGGCCATACAATAATTATGTAAAACCCCAACGGTCAAAACGACCCCCTGTGAGCAAGCACTTGGCTACAGTGGGAAGGAAAAACTCCCTTTTAACAGGAAGAAACCTCCAGCAGAACCAGGCTCAGGGAGGGGCAGTCTTCTGCTGGGACTGGTTGGGGCTGAGGGAGAGAACCAGGAAAAAGACATGCTGTGGAGGGGAGCAGAGATCGATCACTAATGATTAAATGCAGAGTGGTGCATACAGAGGAATGACCTCTTACCTTATTTTTGATTATAGTGTTAAGAATTTCCCAAATTCTCTTGGTGTCATTGTTATTATTATTTAATAAATTGGTATAATATAATTTCTTGCTGGCTCTGATTATATTAGTTAGTTTGTTTTTCTATAATTTATATCTATGTTCAGATTCTTTTTGTCCTTAGTCTAACAAATTGTCTGTATAATGTATTCTTCTTTTTGCAAGCATTTTGTAGACCTTTTGTTAACCATGGACTTTTGGCAGCAGTACTGTTTTTGTTGACTTGGCGTATTGGACAGTTTATCTCATATAATGAACTGAAAATGTCTAGAAAATTACTGAAGGCACAATCCACATCATTCTCCCTGTACACAGTGTGCCAATCTTGTTTTGTTAAGTCATTATTGAGTTGAGCTATTGCTTTTTGGGTTCTTACTCGTTTAAATGCAGAGTATTGGGGTTTTACTTGAAAATTACAATTGGAGTCATACACAGGACGATGGTCAGTTATGTCACATATCAATAAACCACTTATATTTTTAGTTTCTATATTGTTTGTGAAGATGTTATCTAGATGTTAGAGTTGCACTATTCAATGTAATTCTGCTTGGCCTGGTGATAACTGGGTATAAGCTCATGCTGTACATTGTGTTTATAAATTCGTCAGTTGATGTGTGTCTATTGGGGTTTATTAGATCAATGTTATAATCTCCACATATAAATTTATTGATGAAAACATTTTGTCCACCCACTTTGTAAATATAGCTATATTTGAGCCTGGTGCCCTATATAAACAACTTATAATAATGTTTTTCTTGTTTCCATTATAAACTTCTATTGTTATACATTCTAACACATCTTTTATTGTTAATGTCATACTTTCTATTACCTTAAATTTAATATTTTTATGCACATATATAGCAACACCTCCACCTCCTTTATTCACTCTATTGATGTAGTTTAGATTATAACCATCCAACTCAAATTGTATTCCTTTTTGCGCATTGAACCATGTTTCTGAAATTGTTATTATACTAAAAGGTTTTGTAAACTGCTGGAGATATTCTTTGATACTGTTAAAGTTTGTGTACATACTTCTGCTGTTAAAGTGGATGATTGATAATTTACCTTCTGTTTTAACTGTATTATTGTAATCCTCTTCCGTATAGTAGTTGCAATGAACGGTGTCAGTCGAAAAAAAACATATTATCAGGGTCTATTTCATTTTCCAAATCCACAATAAATATTATTGTCAGTGTATACAACCCCTGGCAAAAATTATGGAATCACCGGCCTCGGAGGATGTTCATTCAGTTGTTTAATTTTGTAGAAAAAAAGCAGATCACAGATATGACACAAAACTAAAGTCATTTCAAATGGCAACTTTCTGGCTTTAAGAAACACTATAAGAAATCAAGAAAAAAAGATTGTGGCAGTCAGTAATGGTTACTTTTTTAGACCAAGCAGAGGGAAAAAAATATGGAATCACTCAATTCTGAGGAAAAAATTATGGAATCACCCTGTAAATTTTCATCCCCAAAACTAACACCTGCATCATATCAGATAGATAGTCTGCATCTAAAAAGGAGTGAACACACCTTGGAGAGCTGTTGCACCAAGTGGACTGACATGAATCATGGCTCCAACACGAGAGATGTCAATTGAAACAAAGGAGAGGATTATCAAACTCTTAAAAGAGAGTAAATCATCACGCAATGTTGCAAAAGATGTTGGTTGTTCACAGTCAGCTGTGTCTAAACTCTGGACCAAATACAAACAACATGGGAAGGTTGTTAAAGGCAAACATACTGGTAGACCAAGGAAGACATCAAAGCGTCAAGACAGAAAACTTAAAGCAATATGTCTCAAAAATCGAAAAATGTACAACAAAACAAATGAGGAACGAATGGGAGGAAACTGGAGTGAACGTCTGTGACCGAACTGTAAGAAACCGCCTAAAGGAAATGGGATTTACATACAGAAAAGCTAAACGAAAGGCATCATTAACACCTAAACAGAAAAAAAACAAGGTTACAATGGGCTAAGGAAAAGCAATTGTGGACTGTGGATGACTGGATGAAAGTCATATTCAGTGATGAATCTCGAATCTGCATTGGGCAAGGTGATGATGCTGGAACTTTTGTTTGGTGCCTTTCCAATGAGATTTATAAAGATGACTGCCTGAAGAGAACACGTAAATTTCCACAGTCATTGATGATATGGGGCTGCATGTCAGGTAAAGGCACTGGGGAGATGGCTGTCATTACATCATCAATAAATGCGCAAGTTTATGTTGATATTTTGGACAATTGAAAGGATGTTTGGGGATGAAGAAATCATTTTTCAAGATGATAATGCATCTTGCCATAGAGCAAAAACTGCAAAAACATTCCTTGCAAAAAGACACATAGGGTCAATGTCATGGCATAGGGTCAATGTCAATGAGCAGATCTGATTTGATGCAGGTGTTAATTTGGGGGGATGAAAATTTACAGGGTGATTCACAGACGTTGACTCCAGTTTCCTCCCATTCGTTCCTCATTTGTTTTGTTGTGCATTTTCGATTTTTGAGACATATTACTTTAAGTTTTATGTCTTGACACTTTGATGTCTTCCTTGGTCTACCAGTATGTTTGCCTTTAACAACCTTCCCACGTTGTTTGTATTTGGTCCAGAGTTTAGACACAGCTGACTGTGAACAACCAACATCTTTTGCAACATTGCGTGATGATTTACCCTCTTTTAAGAGTTTGATAATCCTCTCCTTTGTTTCAATTGACATCTCTCGTGTTGGAGCCATGATTCATGTCAGTCCACTTGGTGCAACAGCTCTCCAAGGTGTGATCACTCCTTTTTAGATGCAGACTAATGAGCAGATCTGATATGATGCAGGTGTTAGTTTTGGGGATGAAAATTTACAGGGTGATTCCATAATTTTTTCCTCAGAATTGAGTGATTCCATATTTTTTTTCCTCTGCTTGGTCTAAAAAAGTAACCGTTACTGACTGCCACAATCTTTTTTTCTTGATTTCTTATAGTGTTTCTTAAAGCCAGAAAGTTGCCATTTGAAATGACTTTAGTTTTGTGTCATGTCTGTGATCTGCTTTTTTTCTACAAAATTAAACAACTGAATGAACATCCCCTGAGGCCAGTGATTCCATAATTTTTGCCAGGGGTTGTACGTGCATAATAAAATATCTTAGTGAACGATCTCAAATTTCTTTCAGCATTTTGACAACAAAAACACACACAGCATTAATAATCATCATTTTAACCACATAAAAGAATGAAAGAGACAAACATTTTTCTTACTGCAGCTCCACCAAGTGTTTGCTGTGGAAACATGTAGAACTAGTACTATTATTACAGTCTCAAATACAGTAGCAAAAGTACTGCAGTAGCAATAGAATTACAGTAGTAATAGTATCACAACAGTAATATAGTATTACAGTAGTAATAGTGTCACAACAGTAATATAGTATTGCAGTAGTAATAGTATCACAGCAGTAATATAGTATTGCAGTAGTAATAGTATCACAACAGTAATATAGTATTGCAGTAGTAATAGTGTCACAACAGTAATATAGTAATACAGTACTGCAGTGGTAACAGTATTACATTAGTTCTATAGTATCACAGCAGTATCATCGCAGCAGTAATAGTACTGGGAGCGCCGGTATAAATGTGCGCGCGCCGCCCCCTCGCACCAGTTGTTGCCTCGAGCCCTCTGTGTTCCACACGCGACGTCACAAAGCCGTCTGCAAAAAGGACATTTGTCCCTTTTGTCCTCTTCTCTCCTTTATACAGTCAACCTGAGAGGAAAACATGGTAAGATCGGAATATTTATGTTTTCTTGTGTCTGAATCAATCGGAGGAACATGACTATTTAAAAATAACTATTACAGCATCAGCCTTTTGTTTGTTGTATGACGTTTAAATGTTTTCTATTTGTAACTAATCGTCTGTAATTTGGTGTAATCTATCTGAAATCCATCATTTGTGTTTGGTTAGTGGTGAATATCGCTGTGAGCGCACAGTTTGGGCTGCAGCGGTGATTCGACTGTGACGTCACAGAGAACAAAGCGCTGCTTCATTCAGTCGGTTTCTTACAGGCTGCACAAAAAAAATGTGCTTCAGTGTTATAGAAATATATAAAACAGTAGCTTTCCAAAAACCCTCATCTTGTTTTTTTATATGTAATGAGTCAATAAATCATAATCCATCCTTTTAAAATATGTCTGGACAGAAAGCAGAATTCATTTTTAATTAATTGCAGTTAACGTTTTGCTTTCATCTGTGAATGTGTCATTATGCAGCTGTTTGAAACACAATATATGATTTCAGATGTGGATTATTAAAGAACACCCGCGTGTCCACTCATCAGTGGGTGTGACTGCGTGGATTTTTTTTTTTTTTTCGTCAGCTATCATTGTGCTTCAGTGTGCGCGCGCCAGTGGAATATTCCACACTGACTGTGTGCGCGCGCCTATAAACACGTAAATCAGTCAGTCTGGTGTTGAATTAATGTTAACAAATGTGGATTAAAACGCACAGGACAAAGAATTTGATGGAATCGTGGAGCCGCAGCCTGGTTTTTGTTGTCTGTGGGTTGAGGAGCAGTCAGACGCCTCCTCATGCAGTGTCTGCTGATGACCGACAGGGGGCGCACCTGCATCTGTTTATGTTCATTTACTTGTCGATGAAAAACAAACTGAGTAGTGATTTTTTTTTTTTATCTTTCTTTCCACAGCGTGAGTGTATCTCCATCCACGTTGGTCAGGCTGGTGTCCAGATTGGCAATGCATGCTGGGAGCTTTACTGCCTGGAACACGGGATCCAGCCTGATGGACAGATGCCCAGTGACAAGACTCTTGGAGGAGGAGACGATTCCTTCAACACCTTCTTCAGTGAGACTGGAGCTGGAAAGCACGTCCCCAGGGCCGTCTTTGTGGACTTGGAGCCCACCGTCATCGGTTCGTCTCATCGGTTTTTACCAATATGTGTTTCAGGAAACATTTGAAATGCAGCATCTGAACAACAGTTTTGTCTCCTCAGATGAAGTCCGCACTGGGACCTATCGCCAGCTGTTCCACCCAGAACAGCTGATCACTGGTAAGGAGGACGCTGCCAACAACTACGCCCGTGGACACTACACCATTGGCAAAGAGATCATCGACCTGGTGCTGGACAGGATCCGCAAACTGGTGTGTAAACAAGAGAAAATTACTATTTGACAAATGAATATGTTTCACACAGTTGAACATCATCTTTCTGCCCTCAGGCTGACCAGTGCACCGGTCTTCAGGGCTTCCTGGTTTTCCACAGTTTCGGAGGTGGCACTGGCTCTGGTTTCACCTCCCTGCTGATGGAGCGTCTCTCTGTAGACTACGGCAAGAAGTCCAAGCTGGAATTCTCCATCTACCCAGCTCCCCAGGTGTCCACTGCCGTGGTGGAGCCCTACAACTCCATCCTGACCACCCACACCACCCTGGAACACTCAGACTGTGCCTTCATGGTGGATAACGAGGCCATCTACGATATCTGCCGTAGGAACCTCGATATCGAGCGTCCTACTTACACCAACCTGAACAGGTTGATCAGTCAGATTGTGTCCTCCATCACTGCTTCCCTTCGATTCGATGGTGCCCTCAATGTTGATCTGACAGAGTTCCAGACCAACTTGGTGCCATATCCCCGTATCCATTTCCCTCTGGCCACCTACGCCCCAGTCATCTCCGCTGAGAAGGCTTACCACGAGCAGCTCTCAGTGGCCGAAATTACCAACGCCTGCTTTGAACCAGCCAATCAGATGGTGAAATGTGACCCTCGCCACGGCAAGTACATGGCCTGCTGCCTGCTCTTCCGTGGTGATGTGGTGCCCAAAGATGTAAATGCTGCCATTGCCACCATCAAGACCAAGCGCACCATCCAGTTTGTGGACTGGTGCCCCACTGGTTTCAAGGTTGGCATCAACTACCAGCCACCCACTGTGGTTCCTGGTGGAGACCTGGCCAAGGTCCAGAGGGCTGTGTGCATGCTGAGCAACACCACCGCTATTGCAGAGGCCTGGGCTCGTCTGGACCACAAGTTTGACCTGATGTACGCTAAGCGCGCCTTTGTCCACTGGTATGTAGGTGAAGGTATGGAGGAGGGAGAGTTCTCTGAGGCCAGAGAGGACATGGCTGCTCTGGAGAAGGATTACGAGGAGGTTGGTGTTGACTCCATTGAGGGTGAAGGAGAGGAAGAAGGGGAGGAGTATTAAGTGTAGTTGTACGTGGTCCATAAACAACACAGTGCTGCATGATCTTCTGACCGTTGGTAATAAACACTGAGTTTAAACTGGCATTTTGTGTGTTTCTTTATGGCTTAATAGTTGTTTTATAAGGTTAAACTCAAAACAAAATTTAATCAATGAATCTGATTGTGAGTGACTTAAGAACAGGCTGTTCACTGTCAGCCGTTAGTTGTTTGTCAGCTTGTCAGGTTGTACTTCAGGTAAATCACGTTCATTCTCTATACCCACTTACTCCAGTCAAGGATGACGAGGGGAGTTGGAGCCTATAACAGCAGTCACAAGGCGAGGGGGGGGTACAGCCTGGACAGGACGCCACTCTATCGCAGGACCACATATAGATAAACTCATCCACACACCTACACTCAGTTTAAAGTTTCAAATTCACCTAACCTGCATGTCTTTGGATGTGGTAGGAAGCCAGAGCAGAACAGCCAGAACATGCAAATTACACAAAGAAAGGATCAGGGAAATGGATCCAGGAACCTTCTTGCTGTGAGGCAACACACGAGGCCACCATGCCGCCTCTATTATAGATTTATTAAATATTTCCAGTAATGTTTTAACATTATATTATATTTGCTTGAGGAGACAATATAACTCTGTAATCAAGACTATTTCTCACGTAATGACTGGTTTAGTTAAAGCAAGCTGAACATACTCTGTAATCATCATCATTCCATGAACATTACACCACTTGAGCGGGAGCAGCTGGGATGGATGAATTCACTTGCTCACCAGGGATGCTGGCAGTCAAAGCTGGCGGTATTGAGAGAGTCTCAGCAATTCTCAGTTTGAGAATTAGTCTGTGTTGCAAGAGGACCAGGAACTGAAATGGACTCAAATGCAATGAGGCATTTATTTTTATGGTGTTTAGGATATAGTGAATGTAGTGGAGACCTGGGGCCTCATGTACAAAGATTTGCGTGAATTTCCTACTGAAACACGGCATACGCCAAAACCCAGAAATTGACATTAGCACAAAAATATTCAGATGTATCAAAGTGTACGTCGGCACAGATCTATGCACATTCCGTTTGTACATCCCACTGAACGTGGAATTGCGCACACGCACCAAATTCCTCCCTGGCCATGCCTCCATCTGAATATGCAAATTTATTCAAACAGTTTGGGTGTGTCATGCTGACAGTACCATAATTGTGAGGTAAAGTGTGCTTGATGACATCTGCCATTGTCTCTGTGTTGTGTGTATAAATTAAAGAATTTTTAGAGGCAACTATTGGTTATCATTAGGAACAATTTTCACAAATAAACTATTTAACTACCAAGCAGCCATCCATCACACACAGTGCCAGCCTCCAGCCTGATGTGCATTTGCACATCACATATGATTTGAACATTGATAGAATGAAAATGTTTCCTATTAAGAAAAACAAATTCATCTTGTGATGTCGCCTTTATGTGTGCACTCAATCGCTCCAATCACAGTGGAAACCAGCTCTCATTGCAAATTGCACTTTAATGCTGCAATGCGATGTAGCTGGATGACATTCAGATGATTGCGTTCCACACAGCTGGCATGGCTCAGCTCAAGGTTGACTGACACACTCCTGACCAATCAGTGAGCTCACGATGGAATGCCCCTTTTACCAGGAAGTGCAGTGTGGTCAGCACATGTGTGGGAACAGATAGCCTCCTGGCTCCTTGCCGTATTACGCACTGGGCCAGCTGCATTCTGCGTGCAAGTCCAGTAACAACGGCCATGGTAATCTGAATTGGTTTATGAGCCAATTATTGTCATTTGCAAGTAAATCCTCGTGTTACCTGAATACTTGCTAACGTCGGATTGCACCATTTACAAGATCCTCTAACAACGCGAACACGGCCACTGTTAGTGCCATATTACACATCACTTTGTGCATGTGTTTACATCCACCCATATATTTTCAAACACGTGGGTGTGTTAATTTCTCATCTCTGTGTCACTGTTGTGCACATCACTCTGATGATGTCATGTTTTCACACTATTAATAGTTCCCACCTGTACGTGTCTGCAGTTGAACAATAGTTGTAGAAACATGCGTAAGCCAGCTAGAATTTTTGCATGATGCACTGCACTTTTCCACGGTCATTTCACTTTTGATACATCTCAGTGTTGGCATGGAGATGGACGTACGCCACGTTTTTGTGCATACGCAACCTTTGTACATGAGGCCCCGGGGCCCTATTGCACGAAACATAGGATTCAGATATCCAGGATAAATGACTGAGCTGAGTTAATCAAATCCAAAACAGGAGTATTCAGGCTCAATCGGGTGCACAGAGACCCAACCAGAATGAGCAGACACTGATACTATGAACCAGGTGACACCAATCCTGGATAAGTGTGTGTACACGGATTCCCCAAACAAACCCTGCCATCGATCACAGATTCACCGATGCACCATGGCAACCAGAGCAGCGTACTTCTCCCCGGCAGGAGGCAGAAGTCCTCACAGAGGCTGACTAGGACATGGAGCAAATTAGAAAGAAAACTAACACAGCCACAGTTATAAAACAACATCAGGAAGCATGGCAAAGTATTGCAGACCACCTGAATATGTAAGAAGTACACAAATACACCACTCATCCTTATCCTGGCTCAACTTATCTGTGATCTGTTTGCACAAAAGCGGGAGAGTGGAAAGTGGGATATGTTTTGGCATAAGACACCATGGAGATGTAGTCTGTGGAGCTAACATGTTCCAGACCAGGCTAAGTGCCAGGATCTATTGGGGGTCAACAACCTCATCCCTTATCTCAGTCAGCAGTCACCTCAAACAAAAACCAAATGTTATTCCACTCCCCATTACACATTGTTATCATGTTCAACTAGACCCACTGTCATTATTTAAACACCTGTGATCATTAATTCCAATCATTTTACATAAATGTTGATTTTAGATGATGTTAAAAACACTAGATCATTTACAGGTTCCCATAGACTACATATAAAATACACATCCCATATAAATAGAAATACAGTATATATGGCTGCATCCTAATTCAGTGGCTACACACTTTGAAGGCTGCAGTCGTCGGTTGCTTACACTGGAAGTGGTGTGACGAGGCCTTCCCATTGCTTGCCTAGTCATCTCATCATCTTGGACTTCTGGTTTGGAAAAAAACCCAGATACATTTGTCTGCGGTGACATTTTCTACACAGCACCTTTAATTTAACCTTTATTGAACCAGGTTAAGCTGTTGGCATTTGCCAGATCATCTTTCCAGTTTACTGCTTGCTTTCCAGTGTTTCAGACTGTCTGTCAAAGCTCCTTCTGTCTGATTTTTCTGGTCATTTATTTATATATATATATATATATATATATATATATATATATATATATATATATATATATATATATAATATCAAGCAGCATACACTCTGTCAAGATTTGGACTTCTGTTTGGTATGTGTCTGTTTTATTTTTCTTTTGTTTTATTTGGGATTTGTCTATTCTCTTACAGTCTCTTTCTGCTTGGGTTTTCTCTGTCTCTTTCTCTCTTGTCTCTCTCTTGGTGCTTGATGATAGGCGTTTCCCTCTGTCTAACCACACCCCGGTTCTGGAAGCTTCTACTCACGCCTGTCCTTGATTTGCATCTCATCCCCTGGGTGTATTTAAGGCTCAGTGTGCTCTTGTCCCTCACCAGATCGATGTGCCTTGTGCCTTCCTTCCAGCTCTGTTTGTGTGTTTTTGCCTTGCCTAGATCGCCTCACCATGTTTTTGACCACCTGCTTGTTTTTCCTCGACCACGCCTTAAGCCTGATGTTTTTTGTACTGTTGCTCACTTTGGACTGCCTTTCTGTGTACCGACTCCAGCAAACGATTCAAGTAAACAACTTTAGACCACATAGCTGTGTGTTTGTGTTCTGCACTTGTTTCCAGCCTGCCTTGACAGTCAAACCTGATACACACACACACGTGCATACATATAGGCTAATGACACAGCAGCGGAGCAAACATAAGAAAACATAAGAGTAACTTTATTTTTCCCAAAGGGGAATTCAATTAAGTCAGTGAGCTCATCTGAGACGGAGTCTCTTGATCCAAAGCAATCAAATAGATTAATGGGATTACTAACTATCAGATGATAAAGATAAAACCTCTTAAATCATTCTAAAGTCAGTTTTAAGCAGAAACAAGGTTGTTTTAAGCAGAAGCGAGGCGAAAATCCGTGAGGCTTTGAAATGTCTGACTCTCTGTGAACGCATCAGTTAGCAGCCTCGTTTAACCGCGGTGCTCTGATCGCTTCCTCCGTCTTTTCTGATGAAATAATGCTGAATTTATGTGGAAATGATTGTTGTACAAAAGCTTCAGATATCTGCTGCTGAGATAGATGATGACTGGAGTGCAGTTTTAAGCAGAAACGAGGTGTTAATCCGTGAACCGCGTCATCAGGGGGAACTGGTTTTTAGGGGGACCGTTCGGTCTGCGACACCGGATCCGGATCACCTCCAAAATTCAGTGGAGTCTTCCATGCTCTAATATCAATCTGTGGTGCAACCTTGGTGAGAATCCATGAAGTAGCTTTGAAGTAATCCTTCAAAGCCTATATAAAGGAAATCTGGAAATCCAGATCTAGAATCTGGATCTGGATCCGGATCACCTCCAAAATTCAGTGGAGTCTTCCATGCCCTACTATCACTTAACGTCCTGATGGCACAAGATGCAGTTCGCTTTTCCTGTTTCTTTTATCTTTCGGATGTGTTCATAAAGACAACTTTAAATTCAAGTCAGCACCAATTCCACAGATTCTTGAGTCCTTATTAAACTTTTTCAAACCTTCTTTCTCGCCATCTTCTCTCTGTCTGATGTCACTCCGTGACACAGACATGCTACAAAATTCTTCTTTTAAAAACTTGATAGTTCTAAATAGGGATGAGCAAGTACACCATTATCTCTATCTGTACGAGGTCTGTTAGAAAAGTATCAGACCTTTTTATTTTTTTCAAAAACCTGATGGATTTGAATCATGGATTTGGAACGACTGGAGCAGCGCTGCATCAAATTTTGCCAAAAACTGGGCGAGAGCCAGGTGGAAACCATTCGGAAGATTCAGACGGCTTTCGGTGACGATCCTATGAGCATCACACAGATTAAGGAGCGGTACAACCGGTTTAAAGACGTCCGCACAATGGTGGAGAGTGAGCCGCGCTCCGGTTGGCCATCAACATGCTGAAATGACCAGATCATTCCAAAGTGAATGCTGTGGTGATGTGGGACCATTGTGTGACTATCCAAAAACTGCGGAAGAGGTGGACATCAGCACTTTTTCAGAACATTCCAATGTGACAGAAGATTTGGCGGTGAAAATCATGCCGATGGCTTCGGCACAAAGTTGCCGACAACGGAGCAAAAGCGCCTTTGTGTTGAAATCTCACAGGACTTGTTGTGGCATGCCCACCTCTTCCACAATTTCTCGGATAGTCACACGACTGAAAAGTCACAGAAAGCCGTCTGAATCATCTGAATAGTTTCCACCTGGCTGTTGCCCAGTTTCTGGCAAAATTTGATGCGGTGCTGCTCCAGTCGTTCCGTCTTTATCCTTGGAATGAAAAAATGCCGAGGGCACGACACACACCTCACACAAAGGCTGCTTACCAGAAAATGATGCAATCGACAGGCTTGAAAAAGTTCACGCATGCGCACGAAGGTTCAAGGTTTGCTCATGCAAGCACACGTGATTCAAATCCATCAGGTTTTGAAAAAAATAAAAAGGTCCAATACTTTTCTAACAGACATCATATCTGTATGTGTTCAACCATCTAAATTATCTGTCTCCGTCTCTGTACTCGTAGTGGGCGGAGCCTAAACTGGAAGTGGGTCTGGTTTGACCCGAAATGGGTGGGGGTTAAATCAGTATATTATTTTAAGACTGAAATTGACATGGATTGATCAGAAGTTGCTATACGAGGTCTGTCCAAAAAGTATCGTACCTTTTTATTTTTTGCAAAAAACCATATGGATTTGAATCACGTGTGATTGCATCAGCCAAGCTTGAACCTTCGTGCGCATGCGTGAGTTTTTTCACGCCTGTCGGTTGCGTCATTCGCCTGTGAGCAGGCTTTGTGTGAGCAGTGGTCCACCCCTCTCGTCTGATTTTTATTGCGAATAAATGTTTGAACGATTTGGAGCTTTGCTGCATCAAATTTTTCCAGAAACTGTGAGAGACCTCCAGGTGGACACCATTCGGAAAATTTAGATGGCTTTGCCCCAACATGTCCTGTGAGGCTTCATCACGGCATTGCTTTGCACCATGCGGCTCCGTCCTGACGCGCGGGATTCCTCCGCTCCTCTTTCCATGACAAAAACTCCTGTAACAGTGGAATGTGCCATTCATTTCTAAACTGGACGCTGTCTTGATCCGGTATGTCGTCTGACTAGCACAGGAATTGCGGAAGACATGGACATCAGCACTTTTTCGGCACATTGAGACAGACGTGCGGAGCCGCATGGTGCAAAGCACCGCCGTGATGAAGCCTCACAGGACATGTTGGAGCATGTCCAGCTCATGCACAATTTCTCGGATACTCACACGACTGAAAAGCAACCGGAAGCCATCTGAAAGCCACCTGAAAGCCGTCCTGTGAGACCAACACGGAGGTGGTTTTGTCCCGCGCCATGAGCGGCATGGTGGCGCAATCCTCCGCTTCTCTTTCCATGAAAAAAACTCCCGTAACAGTAGAATGTGCGGAAAAAGTGCTGATGTCCACGCCTTCTGCCTTTTTTATGAAAGTTAGACGACGTCCCGGATCAACAAAGCCTTCACGCTGGAAATGATCTGGTTGTTTGAGCGGGGTTTGAGCTTGTCGATCGGCGCTCGGAGCGCGCCGCGCTCTCAGATGCTGTGGGCTGTCTTTAAACCGGCTGGAGCACTCCTTAATCTGTGTAATCCCCATAAAATCGTCGCTGAAAGCCATCTAAATTTTCCGAATGGTGTCCACCTGGAGGCCTCTCACAGTTTCTGGAAAAATTTGACGCAGCAAAGCTCCAAATCGTTCAGACATTTATTCGCAATAAAAATCCGACGAGAGGGGTGGACCACTGCTCACACAAAGCCTGCTCACAGGTGAATGACGCAACCGATAGGCGTGAAAAAACTCACGCATGCGCACGAAGGTTCAAGCTTGGCTGATGCAATCACACGTGATTCAAATCCATATGGTTTTTGCAAAAAAAAATGATACTTTTCTAACAGACCTCGTATTTATTGTTTATTTGAAAACTATTTACAGAACAGCCTCAAAATTGAGATTCAAATCAAAGTAAAGAGAACTATTTACAGAACAAGTTTTTTTATGAACTCAGAACATGAATTTTCTTTAGTGTATGAATGAATATTTACAGAACAGCCTAGGGAGGGGCGCTGTGTGTGACTGGCCAATCACAGCGCGTGAAGACAGTCAGTTAGCCAATGAGAATTTTCCTTTAGCACAAGCACAGATACGGATGAGTTTTACTCGTATCATGCTCGTACTCATCAAAAATGCTTTATCTGTACTGGATACTCGTCTGAAATGAGTATCCAGCTCAACCCTAGTTCTAAAATTATGCGATGTCCACATGCTATGTTTAGCTTAAGAACAGCATCTTGGAGCAGCAGGCAAACGGCGTCGCCGTAGCAACCAACCAGTCCTGCTTTACGACTGCTGTTGTAACAGCCACGCTTTGAGTGAGGCATTTTTCTGTTCTGTGGATCCACGGACACTGATTTGTATCTGTTACACAGATCAGTGTCTGCAGATTTATAAAACTTGCACAATGTCATACAAAAAAGAACGCTTTGCAATAATCCGTGGAATTCCGTGGAATTCCATGGATCTGCGGAGTTTTCACAGCCCTGTAATATCTATTTGTGGTGCAAATTTGGTGAGAATCTGTGAAGTAGTCTTGAAGTAATCATTCAAAGCATAAAAAAGGGAAATCTGAATCCAGAATCCAGATTCCGATTCCGATCACATCCAAAATTCAGTGGAGTTTTCCATGCCCTGACATCAATCTGTGGTGAAAATGTGGTGAGAATCCATGAAGCAGTTTTGACGTAATCCTTCAAAGTCAATAAAAAGTGAAATCTGAATCCAGAATTCGGATTCCTATTCCGATTACATCCAAAATTCAGTGGAGTCTTCCATGCCCAGATATCAATCTGTGGTGCAAATTTGGTTAGACTCCATGAAGCGCACTCACTCACACACACTCATCTTCAACCACTTAATGCAGTTGAAGGTTGCGGGAGACTGGAGCTTATCCCAGCAGTCATAGAGCGCAAGGCGGGGTACACCCAGGATAGGATGCAGTCTGTCGCAACTCCATGAAGCAGTTTTGAAGAAATCCTTCAAAGCCTATACAAAGAGAAATCTTGATCCAGAATTCAGGAAAATTCTTTTTTCAGGAAAAAAGAATTGTTGAGTTGATTTGTCAACGTATTTGTTTATTTGACATATGTGTATGTGATTTCATAGTTTGTTTTTTTTAACACATTTGCAAAAATCTAAAAAAAAACAACTTTTTTTCACATTGTCATTATGGGTTTTTGTGTGTTAGAATTTTGAGGGGAAAGCATGAATTTTAACCATTTTGGAATAAGGCTGGAACATAATGTGGAAAAAGTGCAGCGCTGTGAATACTTTCTGGATGCAGTGTATGTGACACACTGGAAAGAATCAACCAAAAGCAAATTGAAATGCTATTTGGCCCTAAAATAAAATACATTTTATTGTGACTGATCCGAAGCTCAGGAAATCCTTGACTATATGCAGAGTCAGTGAGTGCAGCCTCAGCATCAAAAAGGCAGCACAGACAGACGTGGTCCAAAGAAGACAGACTGTGGACTCACTGTGGTCCAATGGATGAAAACCACCACAAACCCAAACTCTCTGTACACCCCAGCACACATACAAAACACAGAAATACACCTGATTTCTTTAAGATTGCAGTGTTCAGTTGCTATTTGTATTTAACTTTTAATTGCAGTATTTACATATTTCGACCTTTAAGTTATTTCTAACTTCTATCTCATTTTAATCACAAACCACAAGTTTATTCTTCTGTTAATATTTAAAGTTAACTGTCTCGTATGTACAAAGGCCCTTTGATTGTAAAATTCTAATAATGCACAACTGCTTACATGCATTATCTAGCCTATAGTATATTTTATTTTTAATGATTCATGTTTTTGTGACGTTTTTTTTTTTACTCACTATTACTAACCCTACTCCTTCCCCTAACTCCAACCATAACCACTGCCGACCCCCCCCCGCTGCACTTTTAATTGCGTACAGCCATAACGGAATGTATTAGAATGAATTCGTGCTCCCATGACGAATATTTTGCACTTTTCGTGACAATATGACGAACCAATAGATTAATGTATATTTTATGTTGCTGAATCACAACAGTCCGTGAGGTTAGGTTGTTTATGGTATATATTTTTCTTGAAGTGAAAGCACAATTTTTATTTTTTATTTATTTTATTGCTGTATTCCTGTGTTTTATGTCATACTTGCTTTGGTAATGTAATGCCAATGAAGCGCATTTTGAAATGAAATGAAATTAATTGAATGAGCCCTGCGACAGACTGGCGTCCTGTTCAGGTTGTACCCCCCCCCCCCCCACACACACACACACACACACACACACACACCTCCGCCGCGACCCTTAATTGGAGTGAGTGAGTGAGTGAGTGAGTGAGTGAGTGAGTGAGTGAGTGAGTGAGAATCACATGGATTTGAGGGTGTTTTTTGGAGGTGGAGCTGTCCACGGTGCTGAACTGTTCTTTCAGTCTACGTGCTGCAGCGGACAGAGGTCCTGATTTATTAAGATCTCAGAAACTAGTGAAAAATTGCGTGGACAGGCTGCTCCATATGGATCCAACACTCTCATTATAAATGACAGTTTCCTCTAATCCAGAAAAACTTCTTTCAGATAATTTCTTAGAGCAGGAGTTGACTTGCAGTATGTGTCACGCTTCATTACGCACAACCTGTGAGACAAAACTGCGTTCACACGCTGACAAAGAAAGAAAGAAAGAAAGAAAATCTGTCGTTGATGGCATGATGGTTTGCGAGTTTGAAACTTTGGCGTTCAGATTACCGTCCCAGCACACAATAAATAAATAAATTAATTAATTAATTAATGTAGTAGTAATAATAATAATAATAATAATAATAATAATAATAATTTATTGTGGTTATTATTATTATTATTAGTAGTAGTACTGATAGTTTATTATGATTACTACTACTACTACTACTACTACTACTACTACTACTAATAATAATAATATTTGTGATTATTATTATTATTATTAATAATAATAATAAGAAGAAGAAGAAATCATTGTAACTCACTTTAAATAGTTTAATTTATTTTGTGCGCGTTTCTTTCAGAATAAATGTATTCATGTGTAACAGGTCATGTGTAACAAATCGAGTGCTGAATTGTGCCGACATTGCAAACTTTTGTGCGTTTGGATGGAGACAGATTTGCGCGTGATTTACTAAGAGTAAATGGGCAGTTGTTTGCGGTAGAAAGCAGAATGTAAACGAGGATTTTGCACGTGTTCATGAATGAAACCACAAAATGAAATGAAATCAGCACATAAGTAAAGCTACTGGACGCAGGTGCAAAGCAGATCTGACATACACAGAAGACAACTTGAACTGCAGTTTGCAGTAGTTTTTACAAATGTTAAATGTTTAGTGAATGAGGCCAGAATGTGGGGTTTCCTTTTATGATAAAAATGCCACTTTAAATTAATGTTTAATTATGATGTTCTGTGTTCCTTGATTGGAGAAAGCAGCAATAAAAAAGGAATGGATGAATGTGCTAAAGTAGCCTGTTTACACACACTAAGAAATAAAATGTTGAATTTAATTGATAAAATTAAGGTAACTTTTTCCACATAACTCTCAGTTAAATGCAACACAATATTGGGATTTAAGTAATAATGTTTCAATTGATTTAATTAATGTCAATGACAATGTTGTTTTGCACTTAATTAACAATGTTATGTGGAAAAAGTTACCTTAACTTTATCAATTAAATTCAACATTTATGCCTAAGAGTGTATGTTTCATTTCTAAGAGTGCATGTTCTCCTAACAGTTTTGGCACATTTGCGTAGACACACTCTAAAGGGCATATTTGTTACTAAAGTTGAATCGTTTTATATGTCAATTGTTGACTATCAGAATTTTTCTTCATTATTAACAATAAAATTGTACACACATGGTCATGTTGAATTCTATGTATTTAAGGTTTGTTTTTAATGAAACCCATTGGTATGTGTAGATCCTGGTATGGAAGGTGGTGAACATCCTGAAGATGAGAAAAATTCTCCAACAGAAGCTCATCCAGGAAGTCAACCTCCTGAGGGAGTTCGACCACCCAAACATTGTGCAGTATTTTGATCACTTCATAGACCAGAAGAACAAAAAGGTCTATGTTGTGATGGAGTACTGTGAGGGTGGTGATCTGGACAGCATCATCAGGGACTGCATCAGGCAAAGGTAAAAACATCATTCTTAATTTGTCTTCATTTTGCATCATTTCTGGGTAGTTTTATGTCTGTGCTTTGTAGAAATCTCTGCAGTATTAACTGGTTGTCTATTAATTCCGACAGGATTTTCCTCCCGGAGGAAGTCATTCTTCAGGTTTTGGTGCAACTCACCTCAGCACTGCAACACTGTCACAGACGCCCTGATGGCAGTATTGTTCTGCACCAGGACCTGAAGCCAGCTAACATTTTTCTTGACCACAACTTTGACGTTAAGCTGGGTGACTTTGGGCTGGCAAACATCCTCCCCAGTCGGAACGACTACATCAAGACGCAGACTGGGACTATTTTCTATATGTGTCCAGTAAGTCAGTTTTCTTGTTTGTTTCTTTTTGAAGTATCTTCTTGTTGGGAGAAATTCCAGAGATTTAAAAGTACTGGTCAATGCAGAGCACAAACGGATCTTCCTCAGTAACACCAGCGGTTGACCTTCACTTTAAAATATAGTTGTGGGTGGGGAAACTTCAGGTTCCTTCACCACTCGAGTTTGTGAGGTCTGGCCGAGGTCAGGCTGTCTGCTCCTAAAGTCTGGGATTACTCGTTCAAAAATCACCAAATTCTATAAAGCATAAAAACGCAAACTGTCATGTTATAAATGCAGAATATCCAACCCAAAACTGTTCAGTTCACATAAACTTGTTTCCTTTGTTTTCCAGGAAAAGCTGAACCAGACATTTTATCATGAAAAGTCAGACATCTGGTCCCTGGGATGTCTCATTTATGAGCTGTGTGCTTTGAAGTAAGTTTTGAAACTCATAACTGAGCGGATTTTCTCAATTTTGTTATCAACAATACTGAATAATTTTGTGCTGAATTTCTCCTCTTCAGGCTTCCGTTTTGTGGCAGAGGAGAGCGTCTGATCAGCAGCATCAACTGTGGGGAGTTCAAAAGAATTCCATCCCAGTATTCAGATGAGCTGAACTCCCTAATCGGTGACATGCTGCAGGTTTTGGTAAGATACACTGTAATTTAGTGTGCTGTCATTTAAAACATTCACCCCTGCCAATTTTACACAAGGTTGCAACAACATGTTCTATCTTGATCACATGGATTTGACGAGGGGCTCAACTGGTGATTCATCAAACTGAAGCAATGCTTGTGGGTGCACTCTAAAACAGGCTGCTGCATTTAGTTATGTCCACTTGCTACCTGTCTTTAACATAAAGAGCTCTTACAGTTTTTTTTATTTGAGCTCAGCTATACAACTCAACTCAACTTGTAAAGTTGCAATGCTTGTGGGTGGGAAGAAATTTGGACAATCTCAGTCCTGAAACAACAGTCGGCGCAATTATGTGACTGAATCAAAAACATTGTCATTCAATGAACATCTTGACAAGATCCATATGAATATCTGTGCACTTTAGTCATGTGCACTGATCTGGTTTAGTTTATCCTGTGACATGTGATCTTGGTGACCTTTGAGGTCTGGAGAACTCATGGAGCTTTAAAAAATTCATGTTTCTGCCATTAAAAATATTGTTCTGATTGATTTGTGATGTTGTGTTGTTAGATCACAGTCTTCATGATAAATGTTTCTCTTTCTAGGACTTTCTGAGGCCGTCCGTGGAAGACATCCTCAGCAGCAGCCTGCTCTCTGCCATGGTTGCTCAACGAAAGCAGGGAACTGGTGTCTTTGCTCGTCAGCTTCCTGCACCCACGCCAGCTGCAGACCTCAGGCCCAGGGAGCCACAAGATGTTCCACCAAGGGCACAGAAGCGGAGGCTAGAGGTTGAGCATCACCAACCAAGCAAGCAGAGGCGAGAAGGTAAGTGTTCTCTCCAAAAAACCAAGGAGCTTATTGGCAACTGTTTGTTCGTTAGTTCTCTGAATTATTCACTTTTTCAGTCAGTCTCCACAAAACCTGCTCAAATTGTCTTTGGTTTGGAGGAAGCGTGTTCTCCAACCCATATTTATTACCCACAAAACACTGTAACTGCAGTTTTCCACACTGTGCACCTTTTAAATCTTTGACATTTCCTGCAAAATCTGATGTGGATCTTGTTTCAGCCTGCTGTGGTCTGTCATTTAAAGTGAATCATTATGAAATAACTGACAGACAGTTGTCACATTTGTCTCATAAAGAATCAAACAGACAACTTGATAAATGTCTGAGTAACTTTTTGGTCTTTGTCATCCACAGGGTCATGTGACATGGGTTGGTGTGAACCAATAACAAGTCTGAGCTGATCATCACATTAGTAGTACATCTCACCACTGGAATTTATATGCAGATGATGTGCTCCTTTTTCTGCAAAATCCTTCTGTTTCAGTCCCGCACCTTTTAAGCACTGTGGAGGACTTTGGGAATCTTTCCGGCTTTAGAGTCAACTGGTCAAAATCTGCCTATCTGCCTCTTAATGATGTTGCCAGAGCAGCTACCCTCTCTGCTAACATCCCCATGATTGAGCATTTCAAATATCTTGGCGTTGAAATATTTCCCACTATTAACCAGATTATAAAGTATAATTATGCTAAATTGTATGAAAGTGTTCTTCAGAACCTCAACAGATGGTCTGGTTTACCTAACTCACTACAGGCCCGGTCTTCAATCATTAAAATGAATATATTACCAAGGGTTAACTTTATCAGTTCAATGCTCCATGTGTCTCCCCCTGCTGGTTACTGGCAGAAACTTCAATCAACAACATACAGATTTATCTGGAACAATAAGCGGTCAAGGTTAAAGATGTCCACTGCTCAGAGGATGAAAAAGGCTGGCGGTTTGGCGTTTCCAAATTTTAAATTATGTATTTATGCATTTTCACTGCGACCTCTAATCACTTGGTTTGACCCAAAGGCGAAGGTTTCTTGGTGGTCTTTGGAGGAGGCACTTGTGTCTCCCCATAGGCTCCAAGATATTGTCTGTGCTAACATTTCTGTTAAGCAATGCCAGTTGCGGTTTGGCCCCCTGATCACGCACGTTATTCAGGTATGGCGTGACGTTCAGAAATCTTGTGCTGTGAAATGTGAGTGGCACTGTAACACCCCGCTGTTTAAAAATAATAAACTGCTGATAGGACATCGGCCTAACTTTTTTTCCTCAGTGGGAAAAGAGAGGCATTCATACCTTAGGTGATATTTTTAACACTACTGGTCTGCGGTCTTTTCAGGATCTTTCAAGCTGGTATGAGCTCCCTGGTACCTCTTTCTTCTTTTATCTTCAACTCCGGACAGCATTGAAAGCTTATGGGGTACCTTGGGATAGACCATTACAGCGACACCCATTTCATAATTTTTTTTTATGATAAGGATACGTCAAGGGGTTTTGTCACTCAGTTCTATCGTCAATTACTTGAGTCCTCTTATACAAATCTTCCACTGGACTCTGTTTGGAAAAGGGATATCCCAGAACTTCACCCTGAGTTTGACTGGGATTTGGTTTGGTATTATATACAGCTCTCCTCACATAATCCAGATCACCAACAAATTCATTCCAATTTTGCTCATAGAACTTATCTGACTCCGAGAAGGTTGCACATGATGGGTCTTTTACCAGATTCTTGCTGTACCTTATGTCCACTTGGTGTGCCTGGTACATTTATTCATATGTTCTGGGGGTGTCCGCCTGTAGCATCTTTCTGGAAGAAGGTCTCCTGCCAGTTATCTGATATATTCGGTTTGAATGTTCCTCTATCCATACCTGTTTTACTGTTAAATTACTTATCCAAAATGTCTGCCCCTTTGCATAAAAAGAAATTTATTCTGGCTGGGCTTACAGCAGCTAAAAAAGTGGTTGCCTCAAGATGGAAATGCCCAGATAAACTGTCTCTGACCAATTGGTTTCTCACATTCCTTGATGTCATCTACCTAGAGGTGTCCACTGCCTGTGTGATTGGTGTGATGGAGTCTAAGATTGCTTTATGGTTGTTAGCAATTGAGCAATTGAAAGAGCGAGTATAGATCACTCAACGGTCCTGGGGTGGTATGGGGTGTGTGTTTGTTGCAAGGTAACGTTTGATTTTTTATTTATTTATTTATTTATTTTTTGGGGGGCGGGGGGGGGGGGGTGTTGTTTTGTTTTCTTTTATGTATGTATATATTTTGATAATTGATGATACATACGTATTTACCATTTGCTATTGTAATAGATTTGACTTATTACAATGTTTTTTCTTTCTGCCTCAAAGAGAATATAATTTAATAAAATATTTGATCAAAAAAAAAGAAAAGTTATACTCCCTTCACACTACAGCACAAATGAGACCAAATGCCATACAAATGAGGATTCGAACAATGGTCATGCAAATTCGAGCTGCACACAAATGCCTTGCATTCTTACAGCAGCCAGCACATTCGTGCACCAGAGCACATGCACTCTACATTCGTGTTGCGCTCTTGTTGGAAAACAGTCGAACGGCGGTGGAGTTTCAGTCCCACCATCAGTCTGTCGCAAGGCCGGCACATAACAGAATAACCTACGGTCATGCATGTTCTTGGAAGTGGGAGGAAACCAGAGCACCCAGAGCGAACCCCCATAAACACAGAAAGGACCAGGAGGGACACAAAGCTGGGACCTTCTCTCTGTGAGGCAACAATGCTAACCACTAAGACACTGTGCTGTCCCCAAAAAGAGCTCACAGTAACTTGTCGTTGTTGTCATCATTTCTGAAGTAGTATGAGTTGCAGTAAGATTTAGTGTTTCATGCATATCAAAACTCCATCCTAGCCTCAAATGGATTGGCAGAGAAGCTGGTGCAAAATTTAAAAAAAGTCCTTAGCCAAAAGTAGAGCACTTGATGGTATGTCTTTGCAACACTGTATTGCAAATTTCTTGTTTGGTTATTGAAATATGCCACACGTGACACTGGAAAAACACCAGCAGAACTGTTTTTGAAAAGACAAGTCCACACCAGGTTATCTTTGCTGAAGCCAAATTTCTCTCAATTTATCCAGGATCCACATGTTCAGACACAGTCAAATGGGTAGACTCAGGAGTTTCTCTGTGGGACAAGCAGGGCTACAGGGGAAACTACAGGGGAGGAGAGAAATGGGTGAATGATGAAATTACCCAGGTTGTGGGTCCTAAGCATTTGGTGTCTGTAAATCAGTTACTAGAAGAAAAGACAAAGAATGTAAATCCAGACATTGTGAATGATGTTGATGATCATTTTGCTTTTGATTTGGACAAAGAACTGAATAGTTCAGAAAATGAGTCAAAGGACACTGCAGGTGAACAGTTAACCAATTTTCCTCAGAATGTTGTTCCTCAGCTTTTAGTGTAAATGGACCAAGCTGTGGAAGATCCTGTGGGTACAGAACGTGTGGAGCATCCAAGGAGAAATGTCCGTCCTCCATTAACGTCTGGACTTGTGAAGAAATGTAAATAATAATCTGCAGTATATAATAAAGTGCATTTAAAGTCTACAGGGGAGGACTGTGGTATCTGGAAAGTTCTATGGGTGCAGTAACTGTCTTATTGTAGATCAGTCCTAAAATTTACGAACTTATATATATATATATATATATATATATATATATATATATATATATATATATATATATATATATATATATATATATATATATATATAAACTTTGTACAAATATGAGTCACTGTTGCACACTAGTTCATTCCTTTTGGGCACAGATTTGCTTTTCCTACATTGTAAATCTATTTTCACATGATGATGGTTCCATCCACTAACAGTTATAAATATATACATTTATCCTGTCTCCCTCTGGGTGGCAGCACAGGGGCAACATTAATAATAATCTACAGAAATCAAATTTTCTCAATATCTCATTATTTAGTTTGAAAATCTGCACCAAATTGTAATCAACCTAACTTCATTTTAATATTCACATTCAAACAAAATTCAAAATACCTTTGTACATTTGTTTATGAGTTATCATATAAACAATTTGCCAGTCATTTACACTTTGAAAGCCAATTTTCTTCAAAATATTTACCTCTTAATATTAATATGAGCAAAGTGTCGCACAGCATCGCGAAGCTCACTCATGGTACAGGGCGCCCTAAACAGGAAGTGCCAATTTTCAAATCCACAGTAAAACAGGAAATGTTCAAATGTCAAACACTTCCTGGACTGACGGACGAGATCCCATGGAATCTCACGGGAACTCAGTGGCAAGCTCACACTCAAACAGGAAGTGCCAACTTTTCAGTCGCAGTGAAACAGGAAATGTTAAACACTTCCTGGCATGGGTGGAGCTACAGCGGAGGTTGGGGTTTCACTGGACTCCTCTGAAATCTGATTGGACACAGATGATTGACATGTCACTGCACCACACATCTGGTTTAAAGACATTTTCAAATCAGTGTCACATTGACTGCTAGGTTCCTCCTGTCCAGTAGTTTGTGCCGTGTACCACAAACAAAAAGTTCTAATCCACCTTAGTAAAAGAAGAAAAATGATTGCTTAAGATTTGAACTGAACACGTCGTTTGAACTATGGACTTCTAATCATATCACACTTATATTGGTGAGTAAACGACTGTATTTAATGCCAGAAATGAGGTTCTGGTTGTTAAAAGCAGCATTTCTCCTTTAATTCAGGTTGCCTTATATACACGTTTAAGCTAATAGACAGCAGCTAGTTCATGCTCTGTTGGTTTATTAGTGCAGCAGATGACTGAAACAATCCTTCAAATGGTGATACAAGCATCAAATTCAGCACAAATACAGCTGGAGCAAAATTAATGGAGCAACTTTAACTTGATCCCTGTACAAACTGAAACTGACCTTTGTCACCATTCTTGCTGCTTTTACCTCATAACTCCATACCGGCGTGAAGTTAGACAGCAGACAGTAGTTCATTATTCAGACAGTAATTCGCGATGAAGCAGTTCTGGATGTATTATGGGCAAAAAAGTTTTCAAAATGGAAATAAACGTGCCCTGTTAAATTCTACCTTTAAAAAAAAATCCAAAATAAAATAATGATTTGGTTTTGATGCTAAAACCACAAATACAACGACAGAATATGGAAAGCATAAACAGACATGTACTCATTTATTAGGCTTGTGCTTTGAATTAAATCTGTCAACTCCTTACACCTCACTCTAGTCACAACTTTAGTTAAAAAAGTGCTGCAAAAACAGTTATGAAAAGAACAGACAGTTACACATCAAAAAACAACAACTAGAAATAAAAGAATGATAAAAACAATTTAAAAATAAAAAAATAGTCAAGATGACAAGTGACTACTGTATTTAATGATGCACTTGCCCATGTAAAAGCTATTACTGCTTAAGTGTGGACATTTATTCAGATTCTGGACAGTGATTCAAATTCCAGACAGTAGTTCGTCATATCATTAAATACAGTGAAATTGATGGGTGGGAGGGGGTGAAATGGAGGTTGGTGGGCATGGGGCAAGGGCACGTGACATATCTGGGCAGGTGGTGCCAAAATGCACTTGCCCATGTAAAAGCTATTACTGCTTAAATGTGGACAGTTATTCAGTGCAGAAAACAGAATTTTCGAAATATTATTCGTACAGTAGTCACTTGTGATTTTGACTATTTTTTTAATTTTTAAATTGTTTTTGTCATTCTTTTATTTCTAGTTGTTTTTTGATGTGTAACTGTCCGTTCTTTTCATAATTGTTTTTGCAGCACTTTTTTTTTAACTAAAGTTGTGACTAGAGTGAGGTGTAGTAAGTTGACAGATTTAATTCAAAGCACAAGCCTAATAAATGAGTATATGTCTGTTTACACTTTCCATATTCTGTCGTCGTATTTTTGGTTTTACAATCAAAACCAAATCATTGTTTTATTTTGGATTTTTTTAAAGGTAGAATTCAACAGGGCATGTTTATTTCCATTTTAAAAACATTTTTTGCCCATAATACAACCAGAACTGCTTCATCGCGAATTACTGTCTGAATAATGAACTACTGTCTACTGTCTAACTTCACGCCGGTTAACTCCATAACATTCATTCACAGATTGTCCAAACTATACCTTTTTGGAATCTTTATGATCACGCAAATAATGTGGTGTAGGTTTCTATATGATTGGAGCATCTTTTAATTTTGACCCCTGTGTAATTCTTCAATTGACCCCTACTTGGCTGCCCATTGAAAATTCAAGTGGTCAGTTTTTTCAAAAGAGTTCATGTCTATGGATTGTTTGTGCCAAATTTGATGTTTGTATCACCATTTGCAGGATTCCACTCTAAATATTCTCTTATCTGCACTTGTTATTTCACACATTTTAATTTGTTTATTCCATTTCAAATACTTTTTTTCTAATATTATCTTCCTTAACTCAAACTGAAAGCAAATCTCTACAACTTGATATAAATTAATTAAAAATATAAAATCCAACTTCCTGATGAGGTGGTGTAGAGGAAGATTTTCTTATAAAGAAGACCTGAAAGTTCAGCTACAATTTACCAGAAAGTACATTTCAGATGAAAGCCTAGATTTTATGTTTTGGTGAAAGAATCTTTTGTATTTCTTCATAATTGATGTAAATAAAGTCTAATGGGCCTTTCACACTGAATACGTCAGATGCGTCAAAAATTGGTCTAAAAAGCATTATTTTCAATGAGACGCATTGCTTTTTAGATGCATCAGAAGCGTCGGGTCAAAAGCCGAGCTAAACCGACGCTTCTGATGGGAGCGCACATTGCCGCTTGTCAGCAGGCTGATGCAGTCAAAGTTCAATCCAATCCAACTTTTGATGCTCTGAGCTGTGACGTACCTTTGTGTTGTCCAATAGGAATGACGCGTCGGGCCAAAACACGGAAGACTAGTGGCAGAAAACCACGGATCTCTACAAAACGGATTGGTGCAGAAACCACTGATCTGTGCAAAAACATATGTGTCACAGGACTGCTCATTTATGGAGCAGTTTTCTGAAGAAAAATCCTTTGAAATGTTTTTTGTTGTTGTTTGTTACCTCAGAATTTCTGATTAGTTAAAAAAAAGTTTAGAACACTTGTAATTAAAATAGCTTAATAAAATCAATAAATGGTTCTTTAGAAACCTGTCATCTGTAAATTAAAACCACCTGTTATTTCAGATTAGATAATTTCTTGTTTAACATAAGGAACCTTGGACATTTGTTTTTAGACAAAATAACATGGAAATTTGTACATTTCTTTAAGTCTGGTAGATTATCTCATTTCAACCAGAAAAACAGACACTGTAAATAAATCCAAATGTTTATTACCTCCGCCAAGGAGGTTATGTTTTCGGTCACGTTTGTTTGTTTGTCTGTCTCTCAGCAGGATAACTCAAAAAGTTTTGAACTGATTTTGTGGAGTGGTTGTAAATGACAAGAGGAACAAGTGATTAAATTTTAGTGGTGATCCGGATCACGATCCGGATCCCGATGCTAACGTGTTAGCATGTCTATGGCATTTTCAATTTAAAAGTTAGCATTAAGCAGTTGCAGCTGTCATCATGTTCAGGTCCATTTGTTTTCAAATTGTAATATTTCTTAAATTTATTTTTGTTTATATATTAATCTAGGGATTATTATATACAATTTAGAGGAAAGAGACAAAAAGAAATAGATCACTGTGCCAGGAGGGAATCTCTTAGGGTCAAGTGACCCTATGGCCTTGTTTAGAGAAGTGTTTCATAAATGTTAAAGAATTCATATATTGCAGTTTAGGTGAATAATAAATTGAATTTTGTCTCTTATTTGTTTTTTGTCTATATGCACATGCAATATCATATCAGTGCTCAGATGAGAGTAGCTTCTGGGAAAGGTGCAAGTTGCAATAAACTGTGATGCCAAGCGCTAAGGAACATGCTATCCAGTCACAGCAGATGATAACTTTTTTTACTACTGAGGCAAACATCATTGGTAGACTTTTTTAGGTTCAGTGATTCCACGGCGTGTAGATTGTTATTGCCGTCAGTGACCCCAATGGCCTTGGGCGGAGGTTTTGCACTCTCCGAGTGCTTCTAGTTATTACTGTTATTTGATAGTCAGGCATCATGTTAGGCTACACCGAAACACCACTAGTCCTTTGCTGTGGTGTCCACACACAGCATCATCTGTGTTCTTGAATCATGTGGACATTACACACTATGTGGCCAATTCATTAGGCATGCCAATCCAACTGCTCAATACAGCAAATATCTATTCACACTTACCATACAATACCATAACATTTTTTCTTAATGACTAGATAGATAGATAGATACTTTATTGATCCCAGAGGGAAATTCAAGAAGACTAATGATGTCCAGGACATATTCATTGTCTCAGAAATGTTTTTGTATCCAGTTGCTGAGTTGGCCAACAAAAACTGGCAAAAAGTGATGATGTTTATATATATGAAACTATATTTAGTTTGTCCAATTACTTATGGGCTCTGAAAATGGACAGATGGTACACATACAAACAGTTGTAATTCCTACATGGCTAAGGCATTTTTTTTGTTAACTCCTTGAATTAAAGCCAAAACTCTACACTACAAGCACAGCTTGACTAGGGTCGGGTGAGGACTAGTTAACTGGATTAATCACAACAGATGATGAAACCAGGGCATCTCTGAGTGCTTCTAGTTAAAATATAAAATGAAACAGCTTTTTAAAAAATAATAAAATAGTTGCTGTTGAAAGAGCCTTTTATTTAGAAGCAGGTGATGTTATGTAGGATTCTCGGGACCAGATGAAGGTCTCTTCTGCAGCTTTGAACTCTGGTGGTGTTGCTGAAGACACTTTTGTCCTATTTTGAAAAGCAGAGATATTTTCTTTCGACTGGACTTCGCGGTGTGTGGTGTCAATGGAAGTATGGTTGTCTGCACAGAAAATGTTCCTGATTGGGACAAATAAAAATATTTCAGTTTATATATAAAAAAGGGGGAAAAAATGGCAAAAAAGATGGAAAAAAAACACCAGAAAAAATAAGTTATTTAAAGTTGAGCTTTTGTGGTGTCTGAAAAAAGCTGTAGCTTTATTTGGTAAAAATAAAAAAGACTGAACCATTTACAAAAGCGTTCACTCAGATCAACTGTGCTAAAAGGCTAAGTTAACGTTAGCCGATCATTAAACCTTCACAGCAGTTCAGTAAACGTCATTATTCTCACCTCGATAAAGCTGCAGAACTAAACTCCATTGGGCAAACTGGGACTTCGCATATATCCAAAAAGTGGGAGATTTCGGACTGAGTGGGTTTGCTCCATCCCTCAGCTGCCTGCCTCGGTCTGCCCAGGAATGATGCCTGAAGGCCGGCTTCTCCGTGCGGCCGGCCCGCTGTCGCGGTTCGATCGATATCCCACCAAGTCATCAGTCCTCCCTCGGTCGGCGTCACTCTGAAAAGTAGCTGAAAAAAAGCTTCTCCCAGCAGGGTGATGGGAGAATCGTTCTACTGCTGTTTTTTAAAGCTTTTTTTGTGGTTCACTGACTTGTATTTCTTGTATTTAAAATGGCATAAATAAATTAAAATGTGTGGAATTCCAAGTGTTCCAATACTTTTGGAGGGCACATTATCCCAACCTTATGATGAGTGCAAAATGAGTGTGGTATTATTACTGCTTTGTTTAAGAATGTTTCATTTTGAGTCACGTGATGAGGTACCAGGGAATGGCTGCACCGTAGTTGAGCTCCGAACTCAGTCTAACTAATATTATCTTTAAACTCTTGGGCTCTTGCTTGCCTCTACTGGTGGTTGGCTCTCACTGCGGTATTGTATCGCTTCCTGTTCCGGAGCACAGCGGTGTTTTGCTGTATCTGTTTAATCTGCGCAGTTAGATTGATCTAGTTAACTAGATAACGATTTGTTTCACAGTGTAATCTTCACGTGCCTTAACTAAAGCACTCCTTCTGCTGAATCACCTCTAAATTATTTACACATTATTCACTTTGTGTGTTTTTAGGAATCCGCTAGCTTAGCGCAGCTACTAGCTCTTAGCCGGTTTAGCATGGCAGCTTCTCCTGTCTCTCCCGCACTTTTCTGCTCTGGGTGTGAAATGTTTAGTTATTCCTCTGCCTCCTTTAGCAGTAATGGTACTTGTAATAAGTGTAGCTTATTCGTAGCTTTGAAGGCCAGGCTGGGCGAATTGGAGACTCGGCTCCGCACCTTGGAAAATCCTACAGCTAGCCAGGCCCCTGTAGTCGGCGCGGACCAAGGTAGCTTAGTCACCGTTAGTTACCCCCTGGCAGATCCCGAGCAGCCGGGAAAGCAGGCCGACTGGGTGACTGTGAGGAGGAAGCGTAGCCCTAAACAGAAGCCCCATGTACACCGCCAACCCGTTCACATTTCTAACCGTTTTTCCCCACTCGGCGACACACCCGCCGAGGATCAAACTCTGGTTATTGGCGACTCTGTTTTGAGAAATGTGAAGTTAGCGACACCAGCAACCATAGTCAATTGTCTTCCGGGTGCCAGAGCAGGTGACATTGAAGGAAATTTGAAACTGCTGGCTAAGGCTAAGCGTAAATTTGGTAAGATTGTAATTCACGTCAGCAGTAATGACACCCGGTTACGCCAATCGGAGGTCACTAAAATTAACATTGAATCGGTGTGTAACTTTGCAAAAACAATGTCGAACTCTGTAGTTTTCTCTGGGCCCCTCCCCAATCGGACCGGGAGTGACATGTTTAGCCGCATGTTCTCCTTGAATTGCTGGCTCTGAGTGGTGTCCAAAAAATGAGGTGGGCTTCATAGATAATTGGCAAAGCTTCTGGGGAAAACCTAGTCTTGTTAGGAGAGACGGCATCCATCCCACTTTGGATAGAGCAGCTCTCATTTCTAGAAATCTGGCCAATTTTCTTAAATCCTCCAAACCGTGACTATCCAGGGTTGGGACCAGGAAGCAGAGTTGTAGTCTTACACACCTCTCTGCAGCTTCTCTCCCCCTGCCATCCCCTCATTACCCCATCCCCGTAGAGACGGTGCCTGCTCCCAGACCACCAATAACCAGCAAAAATCTATTTAAGCATAAAAATTCAAAAAGAAAAAATAATATAGCACCTTCAACTGCACCACAGACTAAAACAGTTAAATGTGGTCTATTAAACATTAGGTCTGTCTCTTCTAAGTCCCTGTTAGTAAATGATATAATAATTGATCAACATATTGATTTATTCTGCCTTACAGAAACCTGGTTACAGCAGGATGAATATGTTAGTTTAAATGAGTCAACACCCCCGAGTCACACTAACTGCCAGAATGCTCGTAGCACGGGCCGAGGGGGAGGATTAGCAGCAATCTTCCATTCCAGCTTATTAATTAATCAAAAACCCAGACAGAGCTTTAATTCATTTGAAAGCTTGACTCTTAGTCTTGTCCATCCAAATTAGAAGTCCTAAAAAACAGTTTTATTTGTTATTATCTATCGTCCACCTGGTCGTTACTGTGAGTTTCTCTGTGAATTTTCAGAACTTTTGTCTGACTTAGTGCTTAGCTCAGATAAGATAATTATAGTGGGCAATTTTAACATCCACACAGATGCTGAGAATGACAGCCTCAACACTGCATTTAATCTATTATTAGACTCAATTGGCTTTGCTCAAAATGTAAATGAGTCCACCCACCACTTTAATCATATCTTAGATCTTGTTCTGACTTATGGTATGGAAATTGAAGACTTAACAGTATTCCCTGAAAACTCCCTTCTGTCTGATCATTTCTTAATAACATTTACATTTACTCTGGTGAACTACCCAGCAGTGGGGAATAAGTTTCATTACACTAGAAGTCTTTCAGAAAGCGCTGTAACTAGGTTTAAGGATATGATTCCTTCTTTATGTTCTCTAATGCCATATACCAACACAGTGCAGAATAGCTACCTAAACTCTGTAAGTGAGATAGAGTATCTCGTCAATAGTTTTACATCCTCATTGAAGACAACTTTGGATGCTGTAGCTCCTCTGAAAAAGAGAGCTTTAAATCAGAAGTGCCTGACTCCGTGGTATAACTCACAAAGTCGCAGCTTAAAGCAGATAACCCGTAAGTTGGAGAGGAAATGGCGTCTCACTAATTTAGAAGATCTTCACTTAGCCTGGAAAAAGAGTCTGTTGCTCTATAAAAAAGCCCTCCGTAAAGCTAGGACATCTTACTACTCATCACTAATTGAAGAAAATAAGAACAACCCCAGGTTTCTTTTCAGCACTGTAGCCAGGATGACAAAGAGTCAGAGCTCTATTGAGCCAAGTATTCCTTTAACTTTAACTAGTAATGACTTCATGACTTTCTTTGCTAATAAAATTTTAACTATTAGAGAAAAAATTACTCATAACCATCCCAAAGACGTATCGTTATCTTTGGCTGCTTTCAGTGATGCCGGTATTTGGTTAGACTTTCTCTCAGATTGTTCTGTCTGAGTTATTTTCATTAGTTACTTCATCCAAACCATCAACATGTCTATTAGACCCCAGAAACAGCATTAGTGAAGGTTACAAATGATCTTCTTATGGCCTCAGACAGTGGACTCATCTCTGTGCTTGTTCTGTTAGACCTCAGTGCTGCTTTTGATACTGTTGACCATAAAATTTTATTACAGAGATTAGAGCATGCCATAGGTATTAAAGGCACTGCGCTGCGGTGGTTTGAATCATATTTGTCTAATAGATTACAATTTGTTCATGTAAACTCAGATAAAACTGAAGTTATTGTACTTGGCCCCACAAATCTTAGAAACATGGTGTCTAACCAGATCCTTACTCTGGATGGCATTACCCTGACCTCTAGTAATACTGTGAGAAATCTTGGAGTCATTTTTGATCAGGATATGTCATTCAAAGCGCATATTAAACAAATATGTAGGACTGCTTTTTTGCATTTACACAATATCTCTAAAATTAGAAAGGTCTTGTCTCAGAGTGATGCTGAAAAACTAATTCATGCATTTATTTCCTCTAGGCTGGACTATTGTAATTCATTATTATCAGGTTGTCCTAAAAGTTCCCTGAAAAGCCTTCAGTTAATTCAAAATGCTGCAGCTAGAGTACTAACGGGGACTAGAAGGAGAGAGCATATCTTACCCATATTGGCCTCTCTTCATTGGCTTCCTGTTAATTCTAGAATAGAATTTAAAATTCTTCTTCTTACTTATAAGGTTTTGAATAATCAGGTCCCATCTTATCTTAGGGACCTCATAGTACCATATCACCCCAATAGAGCGCTTCGCTCTCAGACTGCAGGCTTACTTGTAGTTCCTAGGGTTTGTAAGAGTAGAATGGGAGGCAGAGCCTTCAGCTTTCAGGCTCCTCTCCTGTGGAACCAGCTTCCAATTCAGATCAGGGAGACAGACACCCTCTCTACTTTTAAGATTAGGCTTAAACCTTTCCTTTTTGCTAAAGCTTATAGTTAGGGCTGGATCAGGTGACTCTGAACCATCCCTTAGTTATGCTGCTATAGACTTAGACTGCTGGGGGGTTCCCATGATGCACTGAGTGTTTCTTTCTCTTTTTGCTCTGTATGCACCACTCTGCATTTAATCATTAGTGATCGATCTCTGCTCCCCTCCACAGCATGTCTTTTTCCTGGTTCTCTCCCTCAGCCCCAACCAGTCCCAGCAGAAGACTGCCCCTCCCTGAGCCTGGTTCTGCTGGAGGTTTCTTCCTGTTAAAAGGGAGTTTTTCCTTCCCACTGTCGCCAAGTGCTTGCTCACAGGGGGTCGTTTTGACCATTGGGGTTTTTACGTAATTATTGTATGGCCTTGCCTTACAATAAAAGCGCCTTGGGGCAACTGTTTGTTGTGATTTGGCGCTATATAAATAAAATTGATTGATTGATTGAAACTGCTTACTCTCTCCCAAAACGACCTTCAACTGGATGATAATACTTCCTTAAGCTATTTTGTGTGACATTTTCTGAAAAATGACCACAGCAACCAAGAAAAAGACTGTTCAAAGTCGCTTGCACACAGTTACGGTGGAGGATGCTAACACTAGCACAAATGATAGCAATACCAATGCTAACTCTACTAGCCATGAAGGCGAACCAAAGATGGATATAAGTGCCTTGTTCACAGAAATGACTAAGGGGGCAGTTCTGAATGGGGTTGCAGCCGATGTATCACTCATTAAGTCAGACATGGTTGAGTTGAAGAGTGCTATGAACGTGACCCAAATCTAGATAACTGTAGCTGAGGGCTACATCTCAGACGTGGTAGATAAGTTGAAGAGTATAGTTGACGACAACGGTAAATACTTCAGAAAACTCAAACAACTCCGGGCCCGTGTCGAAGACCAGGAGAATAGAAGCCGCAGGAATAATATCCGGGTTATTGGGCTGGATGAAGGTTTGGAGAAAGGCGGTACTATGACTGACTGTGTGAAGAAAATACTGACTGAGGGCTTTGGAGATACACGGAGATGAATTTCAGATTGAAAGAAGCCACAGAAGTCTTGAGATCGTGCCCTGGTCTTGGCCAACCCCCTCGAATCGTTCTTGTGAGATTTCATTGCTTCACTGCACGACAGAAATTCATTGCAGCTGCCAAACAGAAGAAACAAGTCAATCAATCAATCAACTTTTTTCTTATATAGCGCCAAATCACAACAAACAGTTGCCCCAAGGCGCTCCATATTGTAAGGCAAGGCCATACAATAATTATGAAAAACCCCAACGGTCAAAACGACCCCCTATGAGCAAGCACTTGGCAACAGTGGGAAGGAAAAACTCCCTTTTAACAGGAAGAAACCTCCTGCAGAACCAGGCTCAGGGAGGGGCAGTCTTCTGCTGAGACTGGTTGGGGCTGAGGGAAAAAACCAGGAAAAAGACATGCCGTGAAGGGGGGCAGAGATCGATCACTAATGATTAAATACAGAGTGATGCATACGGAGCAAAAAGAGAAAGAAACAGTGCATCATGGGAACCCCCCCACAATCTACGTCTAAAGCAGCATAACCAAGGGATGGTCCAGGGTCACCCGATCCAGCCCTAACTATAAGCCTTAGCGAAAGGAAAGTTTTAAGCCTAATCTTAAAAGTAGAGAGGGTATCTGTCTCCCTGATCTGAATTGGGAGCTGGTTCCACAGGAGAGGAGCCTGAAAGCTGAGGCTCTGCCTCCCATTCTACTCTTACAAACCCTAGGAACTACAAGTAAGCCCGCAGTCTGAGAGCGAAGTGCTCTAATGGGTTAATATGGTACTACGAGGTCCCTAAGATAAGATGGGACTGATTATTCAAAACCTTATAAGTAAGAAGAAGAATTTTAAATTCTATTCTAGAATTAACAGGAAGCCAATGAAGAGAGGCCAACACGGGTGAGATATGCTCTCTCCTGCTAGTCCCCGTCAGTACTCTAGCTGCAGCATTCTGAACCAACTGAAGGCTTTTAGGGAAACTTTTAGGACAACCTGATAATAATGAATTACAATAGTCCAGCCTAGAGGAAATAATGCTGAAGTAGTTTTTCAGCATCACTCTGAGACAAGACCTTTCTGATTTTAGAGATATTGCGTAAATGCAAAAAGGCAGTCCTACATATTTGTTTAATATGCGCGTTGAATGACAAGTGCACTGGCAAAATTGTCATCTGTCTTTCTACAAAGATATGACTGCGGAGCGCGCTGCACAAAGAAAACTCTTTCACCCAGTGATGAAAATGCTGTGGCAAAACCAGGTGAAACACATCCTTGCCCACCCAGCTACACTCAGATTCACATGGAGAGATCAGCAGAAGAGCTTTGATGATGTAGAGGAAGCAGAGAAGTTCATACGGGGAACATCTTGGGTGAAAATCTCTGAAGAGCCAATGGATAACGCAGATGGGAGAGAGTCAATAAATACGTTTACAAGACGGGACGGGATCGCAGAGGTGTCGCCTGGACAGCAGAGGAGAGGAGATCGCTGTCTGCGGGACCCACACAGACCAGAGACAACATAATTGTGCCGAGAGGGCGTTTGTGCTGTCGTGTTCTTTTTTTAGTACAGCGCTATATTTTTATTTCTTTTTTCTTGGTTATGTTAAATGTTTTCTAAGTGAGGTATTCATCTTATTCACATCCTGGTATACACAAAGCTGTCAATGTATGTTTATTTATTGTCGATGGAGAAACACAGGGCACCTACATAATTTGCTGAGGAATATTAGATACAATGGCTGTTAATATTGTATCATGGATTGTGGCACACCTGTCAAAAGGAAAAAAATACTCTATCTCAAATCTCTTAACACTGATATTGCTAATATTCAAGAAACACACTTTGAAAATGAAAATGAGGCTTTAAAGTTGAAAAGGGATTGGGTTGGGAAAGTATTTCACAATTCGGTATCAAGCAAAAGCCGTGGAGTTATGATACTTGTCAATAAAAAACTAAATTTTGTTTTGTTAAATCAGATTAAGGATGAAGATGGACGATTGGTATGCCTTCTTCTTGTTAACTCTAACTATGAGTCTTTAATGAATGACGTAATGAGTTCGATTGATCGGTGGATGACATTACCATTGTCTTTAATAGGAAGAATTAATGTTATAAAAATGAATATACTCCCCAAAATGTTATACCGTTTTCAGAATGTGCCACTACCCCCACCTACAGATTTTTTTACAAAGATAAACAAAATATTCATTTCATTTATTTGGAAAAATAAAGCTTGAATTAGATTATCATTATTGCACCTACCATATAATCAGGGAGGTTTAAAGTGTCCAAATATAATTCTGTATTACTGGGCTATACAATTAAGATCACTCAAATTTTATTTTGAAACAAATAATGCCCCACAATGGAAAGAAATGGAATCAGAAGGCTTAGATTTACCATTGCCTCAATACCTTTACTCAGATAAGATTACTAATCTAATCAAAAAAACAAATAATCCAATAGTAAAGCACACAATAAAAGTCTGGTCTAAAGTACGTAAATACATCAATGAGCCAAGTGGGTTATCGTTATACTCTCCAATTTGGGGAAACAAGTATTTTATCCCTGGAAGAGCAGACAGCATTTTTAAAGATTGAGCATCACAAGGGCTGAAATCATTGCAGGATTTATTCATGTCGCATTCAGAATCCCTAATGTCTTTTGAGGAACTGGCACATAAGTACAATATAGATCAAAAATATTTTTTTAACTTCCTTCAACTGAGGAGTTTTATTAGAACCAACCTGGATAGCAAACTTCACAAACCTAAAAAGACATTATTAGAAAAAATTATCTCTAAAAATAGTTTTAGCAAGGGTGCAGTGTCAGAGCTATATAATTTTTTGCTTTCTAATTCAAAGGAAAACTGTAACTCTAAGCTGAGGGCATGGATTGAAGATCTTGAAATAAACATATCAATGGAAGACTGGGAATCTGCATGTAACAAAGCACACAAACAATTACTCAATACTCGATTTAGACTTATCCAATACAAATGGCTTATGAGAACTTATGTAACACCAGTCAAATTAAACCGTTACAATAGTAATATATCAGATGTATGTAGTAAGTGCACTGATGCTAAAGGAACATTATTCCATTGCATGTGGCAATGTCCAGAGGTAAGACTTTTTTGGGAGGAGGTTAGAACGGCAGTAGAAATAATCATTTCCAAGAAGGTTTCAACAAATCCTGCAATGTTTATTTTAGGAATTTATCCTGAAAGACATACGTTTACCAAGTGTGAACAAATCGCGATTAATATGTGTTTTTTACAAGCAAAAAGAACAATTGCAATATTTTGGAAAAAGACTCATAGGCCCAAGATGATACACTGGGTAAAACAAATGCTTTATCGTCTTTCCACTGGAAAAAATTACATGTATTAGGAAAGGGAAATTAAAGCTATTTGAAAGATATGTGGGGGCCCATTTAAGGTTGTTTGCTGGGTAATCTAAATATAGGAAATAATGAGGAGAAATGAATGAAATTAATCTGGGAATATTTTGTTTTAATTGTACAATTCATATATGTGACACCATTTATTGGGGCCGGGTGGTCTGGTGATGGAATTTAATTATGCTCTCAACTTTCTATTCTAGCTATATAGACAAATTGTGATTCCTTTTCTCTCTCTCTCTCTCTCTCTCTCTCTCTTTTATTCAGATACACTAAAGTAACTAACAAATCCTAAAACGGATTAACTAACATTTATAAGGGAAAGAAGAGGAAGGAAAGGGGGAGGAAGGAGAGAAGGGAAAGAAAAAAAAAATCTGATCTATGTCTGGGAGAGCAATAGTGCTTAGTTTTTCCGCCACTCCACCCACCTCCTTTATATATATATTTTTTATTTTTATTATTATTATTATACTTTTTTTTTACATGTATGGCTACTTAATTAGGCAATATGTTGTCAATTCTAAGGTTGAACTGCTTCATGTATTTTTGTTTTGTTGTTTGGGTTCTCTTCTTATATTTCATATATAATTCTGTTCAATGTGATAGTACTTTAACTGTTAAAACAAATAAAAATATTGTTTAAAAAAATTTTGGGAAATCACCTGGAATCGATGGATTCAGAAGTTCATTGACTTACTCTCCCCTTTCTTAACTGAAGTTTTGACCGAAGCTTTTGAATATGGAACACTCCCTGAAACTTTTAACCAGGCAGTAATTACACTAATTCCAAAAGGTGACAAAGACACAACAGAGGTAGCCAATTATAGGCCAATACGTTTATAAATACTGACTAAAATATTATCTAAAGTTCTAGCAACAAGATTAGAAATGGTTCTGCCACAAATAATTCATAAAGATCAAGTTGGATTTATAAAGAACAGATCAGCTTCTGATAACATGAGGAGATTACTACATCTCTTATGGTTAAATAAAAATCATGTTGGACCTGTTCTTCCTTAGATGCCAGTGTTTACCAATGGCATCCTTTCTCAATTTTTTTATATCTCCAGATCAACTCCACAGGGGTGTAATTTAAGCCCGCTTTTGTTCACAATTTTTTTAGAACCCTTGGCCATTCAAATAAGACAAGACCCAAGAATTAAAGGTGTAACCGGGGGAGGCAGGGAACATAAATTGTTTTTGTATGCAGATGACATTCTGGTGTTAAGTAAAGATCCTAATTTATTCCTTTATTAAAAGTAATTGGCAACTATCCAGTGTTCTCTGGGTACAAAATTAACTGGCACAAATCTGAAGCGATGCCAGTCTCCCACACTTGCAGTGCTTTATTTGGTTCCAAATTTAAATGGTTAGAGAAAGGAATGAAATATTTGGGAATTAAGTTAAACTCAAATGTTGACAAATTATGACTGACAATTTGGGAAAAGTGCTAAACAAAAGTAAGGTCAATTTGGATAAATGGATTAAGTTAAATTTGACATTGTGGGGTAAACTAAACAGTGTAAAAATGGTCATTGCTCCACTTATAAATTATTTTACTGGAATGCTACCTCTGTGCATCCCACCTTCAATGTTAAGTTATAACAATATGATAAAACATTTCTCTGGAATGGTGGCAAACCCCATATTAATATTAAACGACTGTGTTAACCAAAAAAAGAAGGGGGCCTGGCCCTGCCCAATATAGAGCACTACAGTATTTCTTTTGAGATGTCCAGATTGGCCAAACATTGGGCAGGGAAGAATGAACTGGATTGGATCTTAATAGAACAACAGCTCACGTCCCCATTTACCTCCAATTGAGGCACTCTCACAAAGGTTAACTGAAGATTACAAGATGCAAACCCTATATTTGAAATTTTTCAAAAATGGTATGGAGAGAGGTACATAAGAAATACAAGCTGATTCCATATTGCAAAAATATGCCCCCTTGTGCATAATCCTAGAATTAGAATTGGTAAGTAGACTGTCTTCTGGGCAAATGTGTTGAGAAAAGGAATCTGAACTGTGGGTGATTTATTGGAGGTAGGGGCATTCATGTCGTATGAAGATATTAAAAAATTAAATATATACTTTGAGGGTTCAGGGGTATTTTTGGAAATACTTACAAACAAGAGATTGTTTAAGAAATGGTCAAGTTGTTGCAAGGGCAGAGCCCCTCCAGAAGCTGAGAGGCAAAATAAGGAAAATGCTTAAAAAAGGCAGGGAGTCTGGGGGAGCTCTGTCCCCCCAGAAACTGAAAGGTTTTAGTCATGCTCATGCTCCCAAGAACCGTTTTACTGAAAAAAGTCTGAAGGACCTAAAGGACATGGTTAGATGGTGAGGAGCTTCACTCGTTCATGTCCGTGACATATACATATTAGATGATTTAAAATGCCTAATATTGTTTCAGCTTGGTTTTGTTTCAAAAATTAACATTTCCTAACACTTTCCCTATTTGTACATCCATTTCAAAGTGTGATGCTGTCTTTTCAAATTTTCCCAAACCTCCTCAGTAAGTTTTGCTAAATGGAAGAATTTTCATGTCATCCCAGTGCAGCCATATTGATCTGTGCACACCTGATCCTGTGACATCATAGACGTTAAGCAGAGTTAGCCGTGATGAATTACTTGGCTAAATACCATTTAGGAATATCAGAGTTTGTATGTGTTTTTCTCTGTACAGCTGGAGTTACGTCAGGAAAGCAGCTGGTGTAAAACGTGTTAAATCCTAATGCAGACCTCCATCACGTCCACTGAGGTGACCCCGAGCAACTGGGTGCAGCCAAAAGAAAAAAGTTAATGTAACCCTGCTAAAAATACAACAAAACAATACATGCATGTCATGAGAATCAGTGTTTTTGGCATAAATAATTAAACTGAGCAACTGAAATTTACTGGAAAAAAACAAACAAATAATCAAAACTTTTATTTAAATCAAATCAGATACAAGATACAAAACATTAGAAATGGTCAGATCTCTCATTCCTGGAGTATGTTTGATTAAAATTTTAGAAAAATGCTAACTTTAGAAAAAAATGTATTAAAATGTATATTTAAAAAAAGTCAAACGGGGACTGCAGATGAGATGTTTTCAGAGGTCAGTCATTCACAGCGGTTTGTCCTGCAGCAGTGGGCGGTTATCCACCGGCACTCTCTGACACTTCAGAAGGTTACTGAAGATTGACTTCATGATATATGTGTGATGAAACACAGCATCCTTCAGAGGATGATCGGTCTTAAATCTCCTGTTAACAGAAGCACAAATGCACAAAATCAAGAACAGTGTTCAGAGTTATACGAACTTTATCAGATTTTAACATGATAAAATCCATATAAAATTATTCTTACTTGTAAGAATATGCAACTACTGCTGCTGCTGTCACTAGTACCAGAAGACCCATCACCATGGTAACAGTACCAGAGGATACCAGGGCCGAGCCTGGAAGAGGAAACCAGTGGATACAGTGTCAATAAGTTAAAGATAATCTGTTAAGAAGCAGCAGAGCTCAGTGAGGACAGTTACCCATGTTGACTTGGACTTTAGCGCTGGTCACAGCGAAACTGACATCATTGGACACGGACACATTGATGCAGTAGATACCAGAGTCCTGGAAGAAGTGACGCAGCACCAGCCGGCACTCTTCTGATGGCTCCACCATGTTGCACGCTGTGTGAATTGGCCTCAAACACTCGGCATCGAGAACCACACTGCACACTTCTTTTGGAACACTACAAAAAACCAAACTCCCTTCAGTGGAAAGGTGACACACACTAATTTATCAGCAATTTAAATGCTTCATCTGAGCTTCTTTTTTCAGAGGAACTCTTTTTTTTTTTTTTTTGAGAAAAAAGAAGAGGAATATTCACCTTCCACTACAGGTAACTGTGAGATCCAAAACGTTTCTGACGGCATCTGGTGTTGACATGACTTCATTGTCTATTTGAATGATTTCAAGTTTTTCAATGGTTTCTGAAATCAGAAAAATCTGACTGTAATTTAGGAACACTTTCAAGCTTATTTAATTATTTGCCAACACATTTGAAAAACCACTTCTCTGAAGTACTGATACATCAAGTCACTGCGTGAAATAACACAAATGTGAAAAATGCTGGTAAGCGTGAAAATAAAATATTTATTGAGATAGACCCCTGAAATTTACTGACAAATCAAAGAAAACTGCTTCCAAACTAAAGGGAGTGGGGTGGAGTGGAGTGCTGATCTTAAAAGTAATTTCCGCAGAAAAATGATGAATGTGCAAATTGAATTATTGTGAATTCCAGAAAATCAAGAGCGCAAACATACAATTTAAACCACCTGACATTTGTAAGAACATGAAGGTCCAAGTCCTCATGTTTCTGTTGCGACATGGTGTACTGTAATTGTGAAGCTTGGACACTCATCAGTGACCAAAGATGATGACTGAATGTCTTTGGCAAGATCTCTTCAGAGAACCACTGGGCACCACTGGAATGACTTTGTGTCTGAGATGAGACATTGAGACTGAGATGAGGCAATTTACTTACATTGTCAGGGAATGTCAGTTAAACACATTATGGCTAATTGGTGTGCTTCCCTAAACATGAGCCAGCACACAGGTATCTAAGAAATTCTGAGGTCCTCAGCAACGGGAAAGACCAAAGGAACGCCATGGATGGATGGTTGTTTCCATCTTGTACAACCCCTATTCCAATGAAGTTGGGACGTTGCGTAAAATGTAAATAAAAACAGAATACAATAATTTGCAAATCCTCTTCAACCTATATTCAATTGAATACAACACAAAGACAAGATATTTAATGTTCAAGCTGATAAACTTTATTGTTTTTGTGCAAATATTTGCTCATTTTGAAATGGATGCCTGCAACACATTTGGACAGTGGTATGTTTACCACTGTGTTACATCACCTTTCCTTCTAACATCACTTAATAAGCATTTGGGAACTGAGGACACTAATTGTTGAAGCTTTGTAGGTGGAATTCTTGCCCATTCTTGCTTGATGTACGACTTCAGTTGTTCAACAGTCCGGGGTCTCTGTTGTTGCATTTTGCGCTTTATAATGCGCCACACATTTTCAATGGGCGACAGGTCTGGACTGCAGGCAGGCCAGTCTAGTACCTGCACTCTTTTACTATGAAGCCACGCTGTTGTAACGTGTGCAGAATGTGGCTTGGCATTGTCTTGCTGAAATAAGCAGGGACGTCCCTGAAAAAGGTGTTGCTTGGATGGCAGCATGTGTTGCTCCAAAACCTGGATGTACCTTTCAGCATTGATGGTGCCATGGGCACTAACACACCCCCATACCATCACGGATGCTGGCTTTTGAACTTTGTGCTGGTAACAATCCGGATGGTCTTTTTCCTCTTTTGTCCGGAGGACATGACGTCCATGAGTTCCAAAAACAATTAGAAATGTGGACTCAGACCACAGCACACTTTTCCACTTTGTGTCTGTCCATTTCAGATGAGCTCAGGCCCAGAGAAGGTGGCAGTGTTTCTGGATGTTGTTGATGTATCGCTTTCGCTTTGCATGGTAGAGTTTTAAGTTGCACTTGTAGATGTAGCGATGAACTGTGTTAACTGACAATGGTTTTCTGAAGTGTTCCTGATCCCACGCAGTAAGATCCTTTACACAATGATGTCGGTTTTTAATGCAGTGCCGCCTGAGGGATCGAAGGTCACGGGCATTCAGTGTTGGTTTCCGCCTTGCCGCCTACTTGTAGAAAGTTCTCCAGATTGAATCTTCTGATTATGTTATGGACTGTAGATGATGGAAACACTAAATTCCCTGCAACTGAACACTGAGAAACATTGTTCTTAAACTGTTGGACTATTTTTTTTCATGCAGTTGTTCACAAAGTGGTGATCCTCGCCCCATCTTTCCTTGTGAATGGCTGAGACTTTTGGGGATGCTCCTTTTATACCCAATCATGACACTCACAATTAGTGTCCTCAGTTCCCAAATGCTTATTGAGTGTTGTTAGAAGGAAAGGTGATGTAACACAGTGGTAAACATGCCACTGCCCCAGCTTTTTTGAAACATGGTGCAGGCATCCATTTCAAAATGAGCAAATATTTGCACAAAAACAATAAAGCCTTTCAGTTTGAACATTAAATATCTTGTCTTTGTGGTGTATTCAAATGAATATAGGTTGAAGAGGATTTGCAAATCATTGTATTCTGGTTTATTTACATTTTACACAATGTCCCAACTTCACTGGAATTGGGGTTGTAAACAATTGTCTGTTGGGGCTTGATGGATAGGTTTGGTACTTCATTTGCCATAAAATACTTCACAAAGGTGAGTGCCAGAAAGGATTATTTCTTGTTTCTACATTCCACAGAAATAACTGCTGCCACCTTCCATCTAAGGGTAACATGAATTATGAAGAGCATAGGGTAACTGCCTGAAGTCTCATCTCCTGAAAAGAAGATACCAATACAGAGCACCAAGGGTATTTTCTCTGCAGGGGTGGTGACTGATGCCATGCTGAAGTGTTGACCATCACATGGCAGAATTGAGGTCCAAACCTGGGGCAACCCATACCGGTGGGGAGTTAGAACAACCTGTTACTTAGCAAAGATGACCATCTTTCACTGCTGTTGAGGGAATTATAGTGTATAGGGGTCCACAGATTTGGAAGCCAGACATCAATAGGTGTATTCACCTACTTTCAGTCTGGCCACTCCAGTGGTCAACATACTGAGGAACTTGGCAGTTGCTGTGACAGAATGGCTCCGCCCAATGTCATCAGTTATCACCCCTGTCAATAAGTGCATTATGAAGTTCAGACTTTTACATTATTTTGGTGTCCTGTCTGTTGTATCAGTCTACTCTTTGTCTGTGGCAGCTGATATCTCAGTGAAGGAGATTTTTTTTATAGAGTACATAGGTACTTTCTGGACAAAAGCTCTTGCCTGTGTCTCCAGCTCTTCATCTGTGTCTACAGTGGCTGTACTTTTGTTTGTTGCTCCGGAAGCTGGTAAGGTGAATGGAGCTTCATATTTGTACTTCAGTTCTCATCTTTCCTAGCATTTATTCAGACTTCTTTCGAATGCCGCTACTGAAGACACTTTCACTACATGGTCAGGCAAGCTGTTCAGTGCAGAGATTAGCCTCTGAGTGAAATAGCCAATGCACTGTTTTGAGCTGCATTGGTTTTTGTAGAATTTGTATTTATGGCCTCTTTGAGGCAACCTGGGAGGTTTAAGAGTCCACCCAGCAACAGCCTTGCCCGGAGAAGTAAATGTAAGGCATCATTGTAAAGTGCTTTAAGCATTTGTTGAGCATTTAAGCATAAGCATTTAACCTTTCATTAGATCAGAAATTTGCTTGCCTCTACTGGTGGTTGGCTCTCACTGCGGTATTGTATCACTTCCTGTTCCGGAGCACAGCGGTGTTTTTCTGTATCTGTTAGCTGTTTAATCTGCGCAGTTAGATTGATCTAGTTATCTAGATTACGATTTGTTTCCCAGTGTAATCTTTACGTGCCTTAACTAAAGCACTCCTTCTGCTGAATCACCTCTAAATTATTTACACATTATTCACTTTGCGTGTTTTTAGGAATCCGCTAGCTTAGCGTAGCTACTAGCTCTTAGCCGGTTTAGCATGACGGCTTCTCCTGTCTCTCCCGCACTTTTCTGCTCTGGGTGTGAAATGTTTAGTTATTCCTCGGCCTCCTTTAGCAGTAACGGTACTTGTAATAAGTGTAGCTTATTCGTAGCTTTGGAGGCCAGGCTGGGCGAATTGGAGACCCGGCTCCGCACCGTGGAAAATTCTACAGCTAGCCAGGCCCCTGTAGTCGGTGCGGACCAAGGTAGCTTAGCCGCCGTTAGTTCCCCCCTGGCAGATCCCGAGCAGCCGGGAAAGCAGGCCGACTGGGTGACTGTGAGGAGGAAGCGTAGCCCTAAACAGAAGCCCCATGTACACCGCCAACCCGTTCACATCTCTAACCGTTTTTCCCCACTCGACGACACACCCGCCGAGGATCAAACTCTGGTTATTGGCGACTCTGTTTTGAGAAATGTGAAGTTAGCGACACCAGCAACCATAGTCAATTGTCTTCCAGGGGCCAGAGCAGGCGACATTGAAGGAAATTTGAAACTGCTGGCTAGGCTAAGCATAAATTTGGTAAGATTGTAATTCACGTCGGCAGTAATGACACTCGGTTACGCCAATCGGAGGTCACTAAAATTAACATTAAATCGGTGTGTAACTTTGCAAAAACAATGTCGGACTCTGTAGTTTTCTCTGGGCCCCTCCCCAATCGGACCGGGAGTGACATGTTTAGCCGCATGTTCTCCTTGAATTGCTGGCTGTCTGAGTGGTGTCCAAAAAATGAGGTGGGCTTCATAGATAATTGGCAAAGCTTCTGGAGAAAACCTGGTCTTGTTAGGAGAGACGGCATCCATCCCACTTTGGATGGAGCAGCTCTCATTTCTAGAAATCTGGCCAATTTTCTTAAATCCTCCAAACCGTGACTATCCAGGGTTGGGACCAGGAAGCAGAGTTGTAGTCTTACACACCTCTCTGCAGCTTCTCTCCCCCTGCCATCCCCTCATTACCCCATCCCCGTGGAGACGGTGCCTGCTCCCAGACTACCAATAACCAGCAAAAATCTATTTAAGCATAAAAATTCAAAAAGAAAAAATAATATAGCACCTTCAACTGCACCACAGACTAAAACAGTTAAATGTGGTCTATTAAACATTAGGTCTCTCTCTTTTAAGTCCCTGTTGGTAAATGATATAATAATTGATCAACACATTGATTTATTCTGCCTAACAGAAACCTGGTTACAGCAGGATGAATATGTTAGTTTAAATGAGTCAACACCCCCGAGTCACACTAACTGTCAGAATGCTCGTAGCACGGGCCGGGGCGGAGGATTAGCAGCAATCTTCCATTCCAGCTTATTAATTAATCAAAACCCAGACAGAGCTTTAATTCATTTGAAAGCTTGTCTCTTAGTCTTGTCCATCCAAATTGGAAGTCCCAAAAACCAGTTTTATTTGTTATTATCTATCGTCCACCTGGTCGTTACTGTGAGTTTCTCTGTGAATTTTCAGACCTTTTGTCTGACTTAGTGCTTAGCTCAGATAAGATAATTATAGTGGGCGATTTAACATCCACACAGATGCTGAGAATGACAGCCTCAACACTGCATTTAATCTATTATTAGACTCTATTGGCTTTGCTCAAAAAGTAAATGAGTCCACCCACCACTTTAATCATATCTTAGATCTGTTCTGACTTATGGTATGGAAATAGAAGATTTAACAGTATTCCCTGAAAACTCCCTTCTGTCTGATCATTTCTTAATAACATTTACATTTACTCTGATGGACTACCCAGCAGTGGGGAATAAGTTTCATTACACTAGAAGTCTTTCAGAAAGCGCTGTAACTAGGTTTAAGGATATGATTCCTTCTTTATGTTCTCTAATGCCATATACCAACACAGTGCAGAGTAGCTACCTAAACTCTGTAAGGGAGATAGAGTATCTCGTCAATAGTTTTACATCCTCATTGAAGACAACTTTGGATGCTGTAGCTCCTCTGAAAAGAGAGCTTTAAATCAGAAGTGTCTGACTCCGTGGTATAACTCACAAACTCGTAGCTTAAAGCAGATAACCCGTAAGTTGGAGAGGAAATGGCGTCTCACTAATTTAGAAGATCTTCACTTAGCCTGGAAAAAGAGTCTGTTGCTCTATAAAAAAAGCCCTCCATAAAGCTAGGACATCTTTCTACTCATCACTAATTGAAGAAAATAAGAACAACCCCAGGTTTCTTTCAGCACTGTAGCCAGGCTGACAAAGAGTCAGAGCTCTATTGAGCTGAGTATTCCATTAACTTTAACTAGTAATGACTTCATGACTTTCTTTGCTAACAAAATTTTAACTATTAGAGAAAAAATTACTCATAACCATCCCAAAGACGTATCGTTATCTTTGGCTGCTTTCAGTGATGCCGGTATTTGGTTAGACTCTTTCTCTCCGATTGTTCTGTCTGAGTTATTTTCATTAGTTACTTCATCCAAACCATCAACATGTTTATTAGACCCCATTCCTACCAGGCTGCTCAAGGAAGCCCTACCATTATTTAATGCTTCGATCTTAAATATGATCAATCTATCTTTGTTAGTTGGCTATGTGCCACAGGATTTTAAGGTGGCAGTAATTAAACCATTACTTAAAAATACATCACTTGACCCAGCTATCTTAGCTAATTATAGGCCAATCTCCAACCTTCCTTTTCTCTCAAAAATTCTTGAAAGGGTAGTTGTAAAACAGCTAACTGATCATCTGCAGAGGAATGGTCTATTTGAAGAGTTTCAGTCAGGTTTTAGAATTCATCATAGTACAGAAACAGCATTAGTGAAGGTTACAAATGATCTTCTTATGGCCTCGGACAGTGGACTCATCTCTGTGCTTGTTCTGTTAGACCTCAGTGCTGCTTTTGATACTGTTGACCATAAAATTTTATTACAGAGATTAGAGCATGCCATAGGTATTAAAGGCACTGCGCTGCGGTGGTTTGAATCATATTTGTCTAATAGATTACAATTTGTTCATGTAAATGGGGAATCTTCTTCACAGACTAAAGTTAATTATGGAGTTCCACAAGGTTCTGTGCTAGGACCAATTTTATTCACTTTATACATGCTTCCCTTAGGCAGTATTATTAGATGGTATTGCTTAAATTTTCATTGTTACGCAGATGATACCCAGCTTTATCTATCCATGAAGCCAGAGGACACACACCAATTAGCTAAACTGCAGGATTGTCTTACAGACACAAAGACATGGATGACCTCTAATTTCCTGCTTTTAAACTCAGATAAAACTGAAGTTATTGTACTTGGCCCCACAAATCTTAGAAACATGGTGTCTAACCAGATCCTTACTCTGGATGGCATTACCCTGACCTCTAGTAATACTGTGAGAAATCTTGGAGTCATTTTTGATCAGGATATGTCATTCAAAGCGCATATTAAACAAATATGTAGGACTGCTTTTTTGCATTTACGCAATATCTCTAAAATCAGAAAGGTCTTGTCTCAGAGTGATGCTGAAAAACTAATTCATGCATTTATTTCCTCTAGGCTGGACTATTGTAATTCATTATTATCAGGTTGTCCTAAAAGTTCCCTAAAAAGCCTTCAGTTAATTCAAAATGCTGCAGCTAGAGTACTGACGGGGACTAGAAGGAGAGAGCATATCTCACCCATATTGGCCTCTCTTCATTGGCTTCCTGTTAATTCTAGAATAGAATTTAAAATTCTTCTTCTTACTTATAAGGTTTTGAATAATCAGGTCCCATCTTATCTTAGGGACCTCGTAGTACCATATCACCCCAATAGAGCGCTTCGCTCTCAGACTGCAGGCTTACTTGTAGTTCCTAGGGTTTGTAAGAGTAGAATGGGAGGCAGAGCCTTCAGCTTTCAGGCTCCTCTCCTGTGGAACCAGCTCCCAATTCAGATCAGGGAGACAGACACCCTCTCTACTTTTAAGATTAGGCTTAAAACTTTCCTTTTTGCTAAAGCTTGTAGTTAGGGCTGGATCAGGTGACCCTGAACCATCCCTTAGTTATGCTGCTATAGACTGCTGGGGGGTTCCCATGATGCACTGTTTCTTTCTCTTTTTGCTCTGTATGCACCACTCTGCATTTAATCATTAGTGATCGATCTCTGCTCCCCTCCACAGCATGTCTTTTCCTGGTTCTCTCCCTCAGCCCCAACCAGTCCCAGCAGAAGACTGCCCCTCCCTGAGCCTGGTTCTGCTGGAGGTTTCTTCCTGTTAAAAGGGAGTTTTTCCTTCCCACTGTAGCCAAGTGCTTGCTCACAGGGGGTCGTTTTGACCGTTGGGGTTTACATAATTATTGTATGGCCTTGCCTTACAATATAAAGCACCTTGGGGCAACTGTTTGTTGTGATTTGGCGCTATATAAAAAAATTGATTGATTGATTGATTTGCTGCATGGAAAAGTGCTACAGAAATGCTGTCCTACTTCTTCTTTAATTTTGGTGCCACAGCCCTATCATAGAAACTGTTGGATGCTTTGAATGTCTCAATCATGTCCCCAAATAACCACTTATAGACAAGTGTTTGGAGTTGGCAATTCATGACTTCCTCAGAGGAGACACTCCATTGGTCATGAGTGATTTCAGTGCAGTCACTGGCACTGATAGGCCTGGCTACAAAGAGTGTGTCCGTCCCCATGGACCTGGTGTCCATAGTGAAAGTGCCCTAAAAACAAAACGTTAGGGGCTGTAATATCCTGGTTTCAACATCCAGTAAGTAGGCCAGTCTGCCAAGCCCTCATTGGCTATCATCTGGGTGTGTCATGTAGAACTGAAGTCCTGAATGCACTAAGATTTTGATCCTGAACATTGATATGAACTGAACTTTGAGCTGGACTCCTGAAGTGAACTGAACTTTGATCCTGAGCAAACTGAACTTTGATCCTGAACTTCTACACAGAATGAACTATTTAAGTTTAGCTTTGATTATTTCTAGATGTGTGCCCAAAATGCAGCTGCACTACCTCACATGCCCTTTTATTCTCCCCTGCAGTTGATCCAGCCCCACTAGCTCCGTAGGCTTGCTTCACCTGGTCCCTGTCCTGTCAGTCCCTGGTTCCGGTCCTGTTGCCCTGTCTGTCCTGTCAGTCAAAGTTTTCCTGGTTTTGTTCTTCCACTGCGCAGTTTGTTTTGTTCAATAAACTCTTGTTTATACCTCCTGTTTCTGCCTTATTGCTCCTGCATTTGGGTCTAACACGCAACCCGGTCCTCGACCTTAACAGTATCATATATTTTGACACAAAAATCATGCCTATCGGATAAATAGGCACAGAGATATTCAAATTACTATATTTCACAAATTTGTTTTATTTCTGTATTTTGGTAGCCAAGGTAATGGATTGCCTCCAGATGGAACAAAAAAATATTGCTGAGGAAATTCTGTATTAGAATCAACTCATTCCAGCTGGTTACCGCTCAGGTCCATTTTTGGCCCTCTGACACTGGACTAGTTTGTGTGTTTCCAAATTTTAAGAAAGAAAATGGTTGTCATTTCATCCTTTGTTTTCCTCCCCCCCTTTGACTTAGGAAAGAAACAGTCTTCACAGCTGATGAACAAAATCAGGGCTTGGTAAGGTTGGACATACCCATGTGAAGCGCCTTGTGGCGGTGTTGTTGTGATTTGGGGCTATATAAATAAAATAAATTGAACTGTGAATGCTGATTTATGAAGCTGCGTTGATTTCAGTTGTGGTCAGTGCCACATTGTCCAGAGGTTGTGGTTGGGGGAATGCAATAAAGACTGGAGGGAGAGGATGGGGACCTTCACAAATCTATCCATGCCCTGTCAAAATTTGGATTTTATTTGGAGTAGTCTGTAGTTATTGTTATCTTGAAGAGACAAGAGAGAAAGGGAACACTTATGGTCAACAATACAATAGCATCGTGCTGTGCACCTCACTCACTCCAGATTGTAAAGATGGCTATGAAAGGATCACCACTGAAAAATGCTCCAATCATATTGAAAAGTGTGCCACATTATTAATGTGATCATAGGGCTTCCTCAAAGGTATAATTTGGGCTATATTTGACTGAATGTTATGGATTAATGGGGTTAAAAAATTGAGAATCATAAGAAGAAAACATATACGTATAAGCAGCTCGGTTACATCTTGGGTGCTTACAGAGACCAGAAATGGCCTCATACCAAACATCAAATCACTTCTTCTCTAATCTGTGAATTATTTTTAAATATATTATTCTATATAAAAAGCATGTAACGTGTCTGTCTGTCTGTCTTTGTGTGTGTGTGTGTGTGTGTGTGTGTGTGTGTGTGTGTGTGTGTGTGTGTGTGTGTGTGTGTGTGTGTGTGTGTGTGTGTGTGTGTGTGTGTGTGTGAGAGAGAGAGAGAGAGAGAGAGAGAGACCGTATGATCTGGGCAGGAAGGAGATGGCAGAGGAGTGGCAGCCAGCAAAGGTCACAGGTTCCCGAATCTAAAGGAACTCACCGACTGCTACTTCAATGCCAGTACAGAAGGAGCCATAGCGATATATTACACAGTCGTCATCGGCGGGTTTATCGTCTGCATCTCTTTTAGAAAGAACCGCCACTGCAGTTTGGCCTGTCAGAGTTAATGTCCCCTTTGTACCTGGTGAGAGCAGACAGTGAAAAAGGAAGTAATACTACAATGTAAATTATACTACAGTCCTCGTAAGTACATAAAAATGAAGCTGACACTTTAAAGAGTACCAGTTTAAACATTTACATCACATTCACATTTTAGGAAGTCAGTTGGTCAGCTGGAATCAATGCCATTCTTAAAGAACCATACTGGCTATTTTGAAATTTGAGTCCAATATATACAATTAACATATATGATCATGACTGAAACCACTTTCTATATCATAAAACTGGAAGATTAAAATAACTTTTCTTATTTTTTTCTTTGTCCCATTGGGTTTTCGTCTATTTGTTACAATATTAAAGTCAAGTTGAATATGAACATATTTTTGCAATTACAACTCTGAAGAGCTTTATGAGGTAACATGAGGTGACCATCGTTCATGTCCACTTTCACTGGATTCAGTGAAAATAATACATTTAAAACATGATGTTTTACTGAATCAGTTTTGGATAATTGCTTTTGTTCCATTTAATCTTCCATCATCATCGCATAGCACAGTATTTCCCACAGATTGAGAATTTTCTTGTAGTGGTGGTAGATACTAGACAGCACATATTGCATCATTAACAAATTAGATGATGAACATGACAAAATAAATAAAATAAAGATAAGTAAATATTTTTATAATGAAACAAACTCAAAAGAAAATGACCATCTGAAAAGGCATACTCAAAAATAAAAGATATTCACTCATATTTGATTATTTGTCCACTTTTATTTGGAACCTTTGGGCAAAGGTTTAATTAGTACAACTATCTGAACTACAGTGTATCCAGAAAATATTCAGAGCTTCACTTTGTCCCTTTTTTTTCGTGTGTGTGTGTGTGTGTGTGTGTGTGTGTGTGTGTGTGTGTGTGTGTGTGTGTGTGTGTGTGTGTGTGTGTTACAGCCTTATTCCAAAATGGATGAAATTCTTTTTTCCTCAAAATTCTACACACAATACCCCATAATGACAATGTAAAAAAAATGTTTTTAAAAAGGTAGTAAAAATAAAATTTAAAAAACTAAGAAATCACATGTACATAAGTATTCACAGTCTTTGCCATGAAGCTCAAAATGGAGCTCAGGTGCATCCAGTTTCCACTGATCATCCTTGAGATGTTACTACAGCTTAACTGGAGTCCACCTTAGGTAAATTCAGTTGATTGGACATGGTTTGTAAAGACACACACCTGTCTACAGTACATATAAGGTCCCACAGTGGACAGTACATGTCAAAGCACAAACCAAACATGAAGTCAAAGGAATTGTCTGTAGACCTCCGAGACAGGATTGTCTCGAGGCACAAATCTGGGGAAGGGTACAGAAACATTCCTGCTGCTTTGAAGGTCCCAATGAGCACAGTGGCCTCCAACATCGGTAAATGTAAGAAGTTCGGATCCACCAGGACTCTTCCTAACTCTTCTAAACTAAGTGATCAGGAGAGAAGGGCCTTAATAAGGGAGGTGATCATAAACTCTGTGTCAGCTCCAACATTCCTCTGTGGAGAGAGGAGAACCTTCCAGAAGGACAACCATCTCTGCAGCAATCCACCAATCAGGCCTGTAGTAGAATGGCCAGACAGAAGTCACTTCTTAGTAAACCTGCTCCAGAGCACTCTTGACCTCAGACTGGGGTGACGGTTCATTTTTCAGCAGGACAATTACCCTAAGCACACAGCCAAGATATCAAAGGAGTGGCTTCAGGATAACTCTGTGAATGTCCCCCAGACCCCAGACCTGCATGTGATTGAACATCTCTGGAAAGATGTGAAAATGACTGTGCACAGATGCTCCCCATCCAACCTGATGTAGTTTGAGAGGTGCTGCAAAGAGCAATGGGCAAAACTGCCCAAAGATAGGTGCACCAAGCTTGTGGCATCATATTTAAGAAGACTTGAGGCTGTAATTGCTGTCAAAGATGCATCAACAAAGTATTGCACAAAGGGTGTGAATACTTATGTACATGAGATTTCTTCGTTTTTATTTTTAATAAATTTGTAAAAATTAAAAAAAAACTTTTTTCATGTTGTCATTATGGGATGTTGTGAGTAAAAATGTAAGGGGGGAAAATTAATTTACTCCTATTTGGAATAAGGCTGAAACATAAAATGTGGAAAAAGTAAAGTGGTGTGAATACTTTGCGGATGCACTGTACAGTCGCAATCTGAACTTGATCTCTGGTTTACTCACAAAGAGTGAGAAAGTCTGGGCTTTTATGGACAAGGAAACATGTACTTATAAAATACAGCAAAAAAAAAAAAGGCACCACTGTATACACAAGCTTCCACCACATCACATTGTGTGTGTGTGTGTGTGTGTGTGTGTGTGTGTGTGTGTGTGTGTGTGTGTGTGTGTGTGTGTGTGTCCTTAAGTCTCCATCTTTTTTGGCTCTGTCTCCTTGTGTCTTACTCTGTGTCTCTATTTCTATGTCTCTGTCTCTTTGAGTCTCCATCTGTGTTTCTGGCTCTGTGTGTCTCTGTCACCCTGTGTGTGTGTCTGTCTTCTCATGTCTCTATGTGTCTCTGCAAGTCTCATTCTCTGTCTCTATCTCTATGTGTGTCTGTCTCTGTGTGTCTCTGTCTCCTTAAGTCTGTATCTCTGTGTCTCTATCGCTATGTTTCCCTATTTCTGTGTGTCTCTATCTCCACAAATCTCTGTCTCTGGAAGTGTCTTTCTCTGTGTGTTAATCTCTGTGTCTCTGTCTTATTTCATTTCAATGGAGCTTTATTGACACGGGAAACATATGTTTACACTCCTTAACTCTGTATCTCTGTGTCTCTATCTCTATGTGTGTCTGTCTCTGTGTGTCTCTGTCTCCTTAAGTCTGTATCTCTGTGTGTCTCTGTCTCCTTAAGTCTGTATCTCTGTGTCTCTGTCTTATTTCATTTCAATGGAGCTTTATTGACATGAGAAACATATGTTTACACTCCTTAACTCTGTATCTCTGTGTCTCTATCTCTATGTGTGTCTATCTCTGTGTGTCTCTGTCTGTCTCTGGAAGTGTCTTTCTCTGTGTGTTAATCTCTGTGTCTCTGGCTCCTTGCATCTCTGTCTTATTTCATTTCAGTGGAGCTTTATTGACATGGGAAACATATGTTTACACTCCTTAACTCTGTATCTCTGTGTCTCTATCTCTATGTTTCTCTGTTTCTGTGCGTCTGTTTCCTTGAGTCTGTCTCGAGAAGTCTCTTTCTCTAACTCGATGTGTGTCGGTCTCTGTGTGTCTCTGGCGACTTGTGTCTGTATTGTGTCTGTGTGTCTGTATGTCTGTACTTGTGCCAGCATTAAACTTGGGGGGACTCTTGGCTGTCACGTCTTCAAGCTGAGTAGTGGAGACCTCGTCCTCAGCATTGTCCTCCTCTGCGTCTGAAGGAAGCATGTTGACAGTCAGACCAGGTGTGTCTGTGGAGATCAGAAGTGGGACAGCAGCAGACACCAGTGTAGGAACTTTGACTGCAAACACACAGAGGTTGTATCAGTTTCTTAGCAGTGATCAGTAAAAGTAATGTATTAATCTCCATAAGGACTGCGTTTTGACCTGTTCATGTGCTTCACAGGAAAAGACTGGATAAGATCATCAGGAAATCCTGCTCTGTCCTGGGCTGTCCTCTGGACTCTGTGCAGGAGGTGGGGGACAGGAGGGTCCTGGCTAAACTTACATCTATGCTGGACCACGAGTGTCACCCCCTACAGCAGTGATTTTCAACCTTTTTTGAGTCGCGGCACCCTTTTTATATTTACAAAATCCTGCGGCACACCACCAACCAAAATAATATTATAATGCTATTACCTCTGGTTTTGCCTAAAACCCAATTATCGCAATAGAAAATCGATACAGAAAACACCGCATTTCGAAAATCCTCAAGCATTTTGCGCTCTGATCTCAAGTAGGGCTGTCACGATTACGAATTTCTGGAGACGATTAATTGTCAGACAAATAATTGCGATTGACGAATATATTGTCTATTTTTTTCTTTTTTTTCCCCTTCTTTATATTCTACTATTGTAGTATAATTACACAACTCTGGAAGAACGTTTGGCTTTTGTGAGTGGAGAAACTGGGAATGGTGCAACATTTTTATTTTTATCTTCATTTTACATACAGTCCCAACTTTTTCTGATTTGTGGTTGTTTCTGTTGCATTTCTGAAATTGTTTCTCCTCATCAGTCACGTTTTGTGCTTAAACACTGCATTAAGCTCAAGATTGAACAAATAAATACCTTTGGAAAATAACAGCTGTTAAAGTTCAGAGTTCTCACCTGCTTTTTGTGATCTGTGCGTGTGAACATTGTTTTTTTTTTGTGGCTCAGTTCATTCATATATTCTCATTTTTTAAATATGTTTTTAAAGATATTTGACCGTTTATTTCATCTCATGATCTCATAAATTCAGCATACGACGCGCACATGGTGTGAACAGGACGGTAACGGCAGAATCACACCTTTAGAGAAAGTTCAGAGAGAAGTAAAGGCAGCTTCACGTTTCCGTTTTGTTAACGTTCACTTGGGTTAAAATCCTCTCTCTGCTCTGCGCTCGTTGCGCACTGAACGTGTCGCGCCTGCATTCAGGAATCTCCCTCACCCACCCCCTCCCTCGCAGTCTGCAGCCTGTTAACTCCGCGCGCACAAACACAGGCATTGACACACACACCGACAGCTCCGCATTTTAGACGGATTTTGAAGGAGACGGTACAGTTTTAATCAGCCGTCAGCCTCCTTGTTATTGTCCCGCCTTAAGACGAGAGCAAGGCTGCAGCACGTTTGACATCAGATTCTGAGTCGTTTTATGCTTTGTGGATAAAATAAATAATTCACGGTAATCGCGAATATGAAAAATACCCACGGCACCCCTGACGATCGATCACGGCACCCTAGGGTGCCGCGGCACCCCGGTTGAGAATCACTGCCCTACAGGATGTTCTGTCTGCTCTGGAGAGCAGTTTCAGTGACAGACTCATCCACCCTCACTGTGTGAGGGAGAGATTCTGCAGATCGTTTCTCTCGGCTGCTGTCAGACTGTACAATGAACAATGCTAGTACTGTGGTAACCATAGCAACCAGGACAATAATCATGTCATTACCTGCTGTATTTATTAGGTGCAATAATTTAACTTATGGTGCAAACTCAAGTCACTTTACCTACTATATTTTAACCTGTCCATACTGTAAATATCAGAGTAACTTACTGTACATTTCATGCTGAAGTCACTTATTTGATCACTTTTACATCCCGACAGTGTAAAACATCCCAGCAGTACAGCATTGAACTGAACAATGGTAGCCTTAGCTTTACTCCGTACTCAGTGCTTTTTTAGTTGTTGTTTTTTAAGAGATACTTGTTCGTTTTATTGCATGCCCTTCTGTCTATTCCTACTGTTCTATGCTGCAATGTGACACTGAAATTTCCCCCACTGAGGGATGAATAAAGGCTTTTCTTATCTTATCTTATCTTAATATGACCGACTACATTTCAATTTTGTTTGAATGACACATCTTTGGTTGTGGCACAAATATTCCAAACTAGGAGAAACGTGTCATATTGGACGTGTGCAAAATGTGGTGGGTGTATCTGTGGTGAGTCTATTTAAACCCAAATTTGTTTCATGGTTCTAGTATACTCAACACAAATATAAATGCAACACTTTTGGTTTTGCTCCCATTTTGTATGAGATGAACTCACAGATCTAAAACTTTTTCCACATACACAATATCACCATTTCCCTCAAATATTGTTTACAAATCAGTCGAAATCTGTGATAGTGAGCAGTTCTCCTTTGCTGAGATAATCCATCCCACCTCACAGGTGTGCCATACCAAGATGCTAATTAGACACCATGATTAGTGCACAGGTGTGCCTTAGACTGCCCACAATAAAAGGCCACTCTGAAAGGTGCAGTTTTGTTTTATTGGGGGGGGGATACCAGTCAGTATCTGGTGTGACCACCATTTGCCCCATGCAGTGCAACACATCTCCTTCGCATCATCCGTGAAGAGAACACCTCTCCAACGTGCCAAACGCCAGCGAATGTGAGCATTTGCCCACTCAAGTCGGTTACGACGACCAACTGGAGTCAGGTCGAGACCCCGATGAGGACGACGAGCATGCAGATGAGCTTCCCTGAGACGGTTTCTGACAGTTTGTGCAGAAATTCTTTGGTTATGCAAACCGATTGTTTCAGCAGCTGTCCCGAGTGGCTGGTCTCAGACGATCTTGGAGGTGAACATGCTGGATGTGGAGGTCCTGGGCTGGTGTGGTTACACGTGGTCTGCGGTTGTGAGGCTGGTTGGATGTACTGCCAAATTCTCTGAAACGCCTTTGGAGACGGCTTATGGTAGAGACATGAACATTCAATACACGAGCAACAGCTCTGGTTGACATTCCTGCTGTCAGCATGCCAATTGCACGCTCCCTCAAATCTTGCGACATCTGTGGCATTGTGCTGTGTGATAAAACTGCACCTTTCAGAGTGGCCTTTTATTGTGGACAGTCTAAGGCACACCTGTGCACTAATCATGGTGTCTAATCAGCATCTTGGTATGGCACACCTGTGAGATGGGATGGATTATCTCAGCAAAGGAGAAGTGCTCACTATCACAGATTTAGACTGGTTTGTGAACAATATTTTAGGAAAATGGTGATATTGTGTATGTGGAAAAAGTTTTAGATCTTTGAGTTCATCTCATACAAAATGGGAGCAAAACCAAAAGTGTTGCATTTATATTTTTGTTGAGTGTAGTTTTTCAATTACAATTACAGTAGATATGCAAAAGCCAAATAAAGAAGCATGTGCCAATGCAGAGCATCACCACATTCACCACACCATGGAACCATCCCAATTGTGCAATAGCAACCACCCAAGCAGTCAACCAATCCATCATCACCTTAACATCTATCTGCCAGCCAGGTCAGATATTTGTGTCCCCTTGTCTTTCTCCAGCCGCTGGGGTCCTCAGCACCTGCGTACTGGATCATGCACTGAGAAATGTGTCACATGGCTATGGTTGTATAGCTGGCATTATCTCACAATGCAATGCTTCATCTGAGTTTCCCAAAGTAATACAAAGTCTTTCTAGTAGTACCCAAGGATCCTCAGAAGAGACATAGTACCAAAGACATTCACTCATCACCTAAGGTCCCTGGTTAGCGTCCATGTTTCACAGCAATCCAGTAAGACAGACAGGAAGCACCAAGCTCTTAAGGATGTGGACCTTCATTCTCCTGCAACTATGCTGGACAGAGATGTTTTGCAAGGCGAATGTTTATAGGTTTCAGCATCATCCAACATCTCTGTCCAGCAAACTCATGACTCTATCAGCTCTTCTCAAGCATCTCTCAGTGGCAAAGGCAGAGGACCCAGAGACATGAATGTCAATGCCGAAATATGTAAATGTCTCTACAAGTTCAGCACTTTTATCACACACAGATACACTTTGATAATAGAGTCTAGGATGTCATTGAAAGCCTGGATTGTAGGCTTGACCCATGACATTGCAAACCCAGACACTCCACTCTTAACATCTCAAGTGCTGCAATGAGTGCATCTGTTGATTCAAGAAAGATCACAACATCGCCTACAAAGTCCATGTCCATAAACTTTACATGACAACAAAGGCACCTAAGTCACTGGTTTTCACAACCCTATCCATGTGATGTAAATGAACACTAGGCTTCACTTGGAAATACTCGGAGTCTCCAGCCCAGCACTCACATTATCTGTGAAGAGGCCATCTATGATGTCCAACAACTTCTTGGCGATCGTAAGAATTCTCAGGATTTCCCAGAGAGCAGCCTGATCAAATGAATAAAACCCTTTTGGAAAATCAAAATAGGTTGCAAAGGAGAACTGCCAATATTCACACATGCATGCATTCGATGAGTACTCACAAAGCAAGAATGCAGTCGATGGCGTGAAGGCAGATTGCACCAGTCCTTGTGTGACAACTGACAAGTAGCTGAAACTGAACCCTACACAGTAAATTTTGCAGAGTAAAATATACTCTGCCAGAATAACATTTGGTCCCAGTCCAAATAGAATTAAATATACTCTATCACAGTGCTAAATCAATTCTATCACAGGGTAAAATCAACTCTATCATGCCGTGAATGACTCTTAATAGAGTTGAAAAACATGATTTGACAAGACGGTAGAGCTAATTTCATTCTATAATAGAGTGTATTTAACTCTATTTGGACTGGAACCAAATGTTATCCTGGCAGAGTATATTTATTGTTCAAAATTTACTGTGCATTAAGAATAATCCTTGTAAGCACCTTATCTAGCACAGAGAGCAGTGTAATACCCCTACATTTGTTGCTGTCCATGCAATTATGCTTTCAAGACAATTCCTTTCTTCCAGTCTCTTGGGATGATACCCAATTATCCAGATTGAAACAAAGATTCTTTGCAATGCCAAGAGAACAGCCTCTCCACTGGTCATAGGACCTCAGCTCCGATGCTGTAAATCCCTGGGGCTTTCCCTGTCCTTAGCTGTTTCACGGCTTTGCAAGCTCACCAACATATGATTCACAGTTGACTGGAGAATCCAGCCCAGTCTCACGCTTTTTTTTTTTTTGTGCTCCCGGCACGAAATGAGTCAAATTTTCATGACGGGGCTTTTTTTTAACTCAGTATTACTAACCCTACTCCAACCCCCAACCCTAACCTTAACCATAACCTAATCGTACTCCTTCCCCCCACCCTAACCATAACCACCCCGACCCCCTCCCCCCGCTTCACTTTTAATTTCGTGCAACCATCACGGAATGAATGAGAATGAATTCATGCTGCCATGACGAAAATGAGGCAGTTTTTGTCACAATATCACGAACCAATGGATTAATGTATATTTCGTGCTCCTGAATCACGACTTGCCGTGAGACTGGGTTGGGAGAATCAGCCACAAGATTTTTGGCATTGGATGTGTGTAACATCCCAGCAGGAGGACCAGCCATTAACAACTACTCAAAGTAGCCATCTCAGTGTGGCAATACAGCAAAGGCATCAGTTACAGCTGAACCACCTTCCTCTGTAAGTGCAGTGAGATGAAGTGTAGGTTTGTAGGAAGTGATTTGGTTTCTCTGTAAGCAGGTCAAGAGTCACTATACCACAGATGGCGAGTGACCTGGTCACAGATTCCTCAAACAAACACCTACTTGTCCACTCTCAGGACCATCACAACCCACTTTCTTAGCTTCCTCCACAGCCTGGAATTTCCTCACGTTGTGCACTGTGACTCTTCTAGATGATACCTAGAGTTCCCTCAAATAAGAAACACCTCCTTCTATGGATGCTGGTGACTCCAGTACATTCGTCAGCAACCTTCTAGGTGTAGTTGTGGAAGAACTCCTGCAATTCATTTGGATCACTGGTTGTGTCCATATCTGCAAGTCCTCAAGCAAGCAAACAAGCAAACAGGTGGTTTATTCGCTTACTTGAGCAGAGGCGAAGAACACAGGAAATCACTCCAGCAGAGACTGTGTCCTGAGAGGGAGCAGCAAAAGAGTTGTCCACAAACACAAGCAGAAGGTCAGAGTACATGAACAATTAAACCAGGTGTCCAAAACCAGGAACATCAGGCAAACACAGAACAGCAGCATGGGTCAGAAACACAGAGGCAACCATGAGGAAATAATGCAATAGCTCTGACCGCAATTATAAAGCCAGGAAACAATTGACTACCAAAGTGTGTTGTGAAAGTGTAGTGACACGGACCCACAACAGGGGGCGCAAATGAACGGTCAATAGATGAGCCAAAAGGTAACAATTTAATGTTGTGAAACGTGCACAACGAACATACAGACAATCTCAGAATATAATTACAGTCAAATTACAAAGGTGACGTGTGGGCAGGCTCGAGGATAGAAGACGTCTGTCCTGAGAAGAGCCGGAACCACACGATTTCCGCCCCCACAGAACCTGGTGAATACTGGAGCCGCCAAGTCCCAAATTCCCAGGTGATCACCGTCCCAGACTGTCGGATCTGGTACTGCTGGCGAAGAACAAAGACAGTCAAGTGTGGGTGTGTGTACACCCAGTAACAACAGCGGTGGGAATGCCACCTCCACCTCTCACTCAATATGTAGCAGCGGTCTCAGATGAAAAGGAGCGCCGTCTTGCACAGCCTCCGCAAAAACGACCGGTTCTCCTGCAAACACTCACAATAACAGATTTATAAATCTCACAAAAAGGCTGAGAGTATTACCTCCAATGAAGTATGATATCTCGGCGATGAGGTGGAGATGACGTCTGGTCTTTATGGAGTGCGATGATGAAGAATGTGTGACAGCTGTCAGGAATTAATGAGTGACAGCTGTCACTCCCGGCTGTGTCCGTGGCGGCAGCGCCCTCTCGTGCCTGAAGCCCGCACTTCAGGCAGGGCGCCCTTTGGTGGTGGTCCAGCAGTACATCCTCTTCTGGCGGCCCACACAACAGGACCCCCCCCTCAACGGGCGCCTCCTGGCGCCCGACCAGGCTTGTCCGGGTGTCTGCGGTAGAAATCGGCCAGGAGGGCCGGGTCCAGGATGAAGCTCCTCTTCACCCAGGAGCGTTCTTCAGGTCCATACCCTTCCCAGTCCACCAAGTACTGGAACCCCCGGCCCATTCGACGGACGTCCAGGAGCCGGCGCACTGTCCAAGCCGGCTCCCCGTCAATGATCCGGGCAGGAGGCGGCGCCGGACCGGGAGCACAGAGGTGAGGTGTGGTGAGGCTTGAGTCTGGACACATGAAAAAACCGGGTGGATCCGCAGTGAAGCTGGGAGTCGGAGCTTCACTGCGGCAGGACTGAGGATTTTGAGGATCTTGAAAGGTCCAATGTACCGGTCCTTCAACTTGGGGGAGTACACTTGGAGGGGATGTCCCTTCGTGGACAGCCACACCTCCTGCCCGGGCTGGTAAGCAGGGGCCGGGGATCGCCGGCGGTCTGCATGGGTCTTCGCCCTAGTCCGGGCCTTCAACAAGGCAGAACGGGGCGGAGCGCCACACCCGACGGCACTTCCGCAGGTGGGCCTGGACCGAGGGCACACGACCTCTCCCTCCACCACGGGAACAACGGGGCTGATACCCCAAACACACCTCAAATGGGGAGAGGCCGGTGGCGGAAGACACCTGGCTGTTATGCGCATACTCGATCCAGGCCAGATGGTTACTCCAGGCCGTCGGGTGCGCGGATGTGACGCAGCGGAGGGTCTGTTCCAGTTCCTGGTTGGCCCGCTCTGCCTGTCCGTTCGTCTGTGGATGGTACCCGGACGAGAGGCTCACGGTGGCCCCCAGTTCCCTGCAGAAGCTCCTCCAGACGTGTGAGGAAACTGGGGACCACGATCTGAGATGATGTCGGTGGTATCCATGCAGACGGACAACATGGTGGACCAGGAGGTCTGCTGTCTCCTGGGCTGTTGGGAGCTTCGGGAGGGCCACGAAGTGGGCCGCCTTGGGAATCGTCCACTATCGTGAAGATGGTGGTGTTGCCCTGGGACGGCGGGAGGCCGTGACGAAATCCAGGCCGATGTGGGACCAGGGGCATGATGCACAGGAAGTGGTTGGAGTAGTCCTTGGGCCTTCCTGTGGTCAGCCTTGCCCCTGGCACAGGTGGTGCAGGCCTGGATATACTCCCGGACGTCGGCCTCCATAGACGCCCACCAGAAGCGCTGCCGGACAACTGCCACGGTCCTTCGCACCCCTGGATGACAGGAGAGCTTGGAGCCGTGACAGAAGTCCAAGACTGCAGCTCTGGCCTCTGGTGGGACGTATAAACGGTTCTTCGGACCTGTACCTGGGTCCGGGCTCCGTGCCAGGGCCTCCCGGACGATCTTCTCCACATCCCAGGTGAGGGTGGCCACGATAGTGGACTCCGGCAGGATGGGTTCCGGTGGATCCGACAGTGCAGTTTTGACCTCCTCTTCGTGTACCCGGGACAAGACATCCGACCTCTGGTTCTTGGTCCCGGGGCGATAGGTGATCCGGAAGTCAAAACACCCGAAGAACAGTGACCAGCGGGCTTGCCTGGGGTTCAGCCGCTTGGCGGTCCTGATATACTCCAGGTTCCGATGGTCAGTGAAAACCGTGAACGGCACAGACGCTCCCTCCAACAGGTGTCTCCACTCCTCAAGAGCCTCTTTCACCGCAAGGAGTTCTCGATTGCCGACGTCATAGTTCCGTTCAGCCGGGGTCAACCTGCGTGAAAAGTAGGCACACGGGTGAAGAACCTTATCGGTCTCTCCGCTCTGGGACAGCACGGCTCCTATCCCTGAGTCAGAGGCGTCCACTTCAACCACGAACTGGCGGCTAGGGTCGGGCTGCACCAAAACTGGCGCAGTAGAGAACCGTCATTTCAACTCCTTGAACGCGGCTTCGCACCGATCCGACCAGGTGAAGTGGACTTTTGGAGAGGTCAGGGCTGTCAGGGGGCTAACTACCTGACTGTAGCCCTTAATGAACCTCCTATAGAAATTAGCGAAGCCGAGGAACTGTTGCAGCTTCCTACGGCTTGTTGGTTGGGGCCAATCTCTCACCGCCGCAACCTTGGCCGGATCAGGGGCGACGGAGTTAGAGGAGATGATAAACCCCCAGGAAGGACAAAGACGTGCGGTGAAACTCGCACTTCTCGCCCTTCACAAACAGTCGGTTCTCTAATAACCGCTGCAGGACCTGACGTACATGCTGGACATGGGTCTCAGGATCCGGAGAAAAGATGAGAATATCGTCCAGATATACAAAGACGAATCGGTGCAGGAAGTCCCGCAAGACGTCGTTAACCAAGGCTTGGACCGTCGCGGGGGCGTTGGTGAGGCCGAACGGCATGACCAGGTACTCAAAGTGACCTAACGGGGTGTTAAATGGCGTCTTCCATTCGTCTCCCTTCCGGATCCGAACCAGGTGATACGCATTTCAAAGATCCAGCTTAGTAAAGATTTTGGCTCCATGCAGGGGGGTGAACACGGAATCCAACAATGGCAACGGGTATCGATTGCGAACCGTAATCTCATTCAGCCCCCTGTAATCAATGCATGGACGGAGTCCGCCATCTTTCTTGCCCACAAAAAAGAAACCTGCCCCCATCAGGGAGGTGGAGTTCCGGATCAGCCCGGCAGCTAATGAGTCCCGGATGTAGGTCTCCATTGATTCGCGCTCAGGTTGTGAGAGGTTGTACAGCCTGCTGGACGGGAACTCAGCGCCTGGAACCAAATCAATGGCACAATCGTACGGACGGTGCGGGGGAAGGGTGAGTGCCAGATCCTTGCTGAAGACGTCAGCAAGATCGTGGTACTCAACCGGCACTGCCGTCAGATTGGGAGGGACTTTGACCTCCTCCTTAGCCTGTAAACCGGGAGGAACCGAGGATCCTAAACACACCCGATGGCAGGTTTCGCTCCACTGAACCACCACCCCAGACGGCCAGTCAATCCGGGGATTGTGCTTCAACATCCATGGGAAGCCCAAAATCACGCGGGAGGTAGAAGGAGTTACAAAAAACTCAATCTCCTCCCGATGGTTTCCAGACACCACCAGAGTTACTGGTTGTGTCTTGTGTGTGAGTAAAGGGAGGAGGGTGCCATCTAGTGCCCGAAACCTGTAATGGCGAAGGAAGCGCCACCAGAGGGAGCCCTACCTCCCTTGCCCATCTGCTGTCTAGCAGATTCCCTTCTGACCCCGTGTCCACCAGTGCTGGGGCTTGAAGGGTTAAATCCCCGCTCAGGATTGTGACTGGGAGTCGTGTGGCAATCTGTGTGTCTCAATTGAATGTTTTGACCCCCCCTTAGCCCAGTCTCTAAGGGCGAGTGTTGTCGTTTTGGCCGTTTGGGGCAGTTTTTCTGTATGTGCTCCTTTGAGCTGCAGAGAAAACACTCCCCGCGGATCAGCCTCCTCATTTTGGCCCTGTGCGTTTCCCTAACAACGTCAGCAGGGGGAGCTGTTACCCCACGGAGCGCTGCGGCTGTGGAGCGTGGGGAGGGCGGCGCCTTTTCGAACCCGGAAGGGAGAGGGGCGGCGCGTATCCGGTCACGTCCTTCGCCTCGCTCCCAACGGCGTTCCTCCAACCGATTGTCTAACCGTATAACGAGATTGATAAGCCAATCTAAATCCCGCGGTTCCTCCTTAGCTACCAGCTGCTCCTTCAGAACCAACGACAGTCCGTTTATGAAGGCGGCGCGGAGCGCAACGTTATTCCAGCCGGACCTCGCAGCCGCGATGCGGAAGTTGACTGCATAAGCGGCTGCGCTCTCGCGTCCCTGTCTCATTGACAGCAGCACGGTTGAAGCGGTCTCTCCTCTGTTAGGTTGATCAAACACTGTTCTGAACTCCCCCACAAACCCAGTGTATGCTGATAACAACCGTGAATTCTGTTCCCAGAGCGCCGTAGCCCAGGCGCGTGCTTTACCCCGAAGCAGAGCAATCACATAAGCTATTTTACTAGCATCTGACGCGTACATGACGGGACGTTGTGCGAAGATGAGCGAACATTGCATGAGAAAGTCCGCGCACGTCTCCACACAACCTCCGTACGGCTCAGGAGGGCTTATGTATGCTTCAGGGGATGGTGGGAGGGGTTGTTGAACCACCACTGGAACGTTTATATTCTGCACAGGGGCGGCAGGAGGACGAGCTGCAGCAGCGCCCTGAGCGCTCGCCGCCATCTGTGCGGAGAGAGCCTCCACCCTGCGGTTCAGGAGGATGTTTTGCTCGGTCATTTGGTCCAACCGAGCCGTAAAGGCGGTGAGAATGTGCTGTAGCTCACCAATCATGCCTCCTGCAGACGCCTGCGCTCCCTGCTCTCCCATTGGTCGTTCAACAGCCGGGTGATGCCCCTCGGAGTCCATGACGCTGGCCGAGATATCCTGTTGTGAAAGTGTAGTGACACGGACCCACAACAGGGGGCGCAAATGAACGGTCAATAGATGAGCCAAAAGGTAACAATTTAATGTTGTGAAACGTGCACAACGAACATACAGACAATCTCAGAATATAATTACAGTCAAATTACAAAGGTGACGTGTGGGCAGGCTCAAGGATAGAAGACGTCTGTCCTGAGAAGAGCCGGAACCACACGATTTCCGCCACCACAGAACCTGGTGAATACTGGAGCCGCCAAGTCCCAAATTCCCAGGTGATCACCGTCCCCGACTGTCGGATCTGGTACTGCTGGCGAAGAACAAAGACAGTCAAGTGTGGGTGTGTGTACACCCAGTAACAACAGCGGTGGGAATGCCACCTCCACCTCTCACTCAATATGTTACAGCGGTCTCAGATGAAAAGGAGCGCCGTCTTGCACAGCCTCCGCAAAAACGACCGGTTCTCCTGCAAACACTCACAATAACAGATTTATAAATCTCACAAAAAGGCTGAGAGTATTACCTCCAATGAAGTATGATACTCGGCGATGAGGTGGAGATGACGTCTGGTCTTTATGGAGTGCGATGATGAAGAATGTGTGACAGCTGTCAGGAATTAATGAGTGACAGCTGTCACTCCCGGCTGTGTCCGTGGCGGCAGCGCCCTCTCGTGCCTGAAGCCCGCACTTCAGGCAGGGCGCCCTTTGGTGGTGGGCCAGCAGTACATCCTCTTCTGGCGGCCCACACAACAAAGTGCAGAGAAAAGTGACCCAGAAACCATAAATAGTAAGTCAAGGTACTTGAATTGAATGTAGAATAAATATCAATGTAAAAGTAATGGAGACAGTCTAACAAGAAGATAATAACAGAGACTCACTAGAGTTTGGTGAATGAACCAGGATAATAAATGGACTGCATTTATATAGCGCTTTTCCATCTGCATCAGACACTCAAAGCGCTTTACAATAATGCCTCACATTCACCCAGATGTCAGGGTGATGCCATACAAGGTACTCACTACACACGGGGAGCAACTAATGGATTAAGGACCTTGCCCAAGGGCCCTTAGTGATTTTCCAGTCAGGCTTGGACTTGAACAGAGGATCCTCTGGTCTTAAGCCCAATGCTTAACCACTAGACCATCACCTCCCCTAATAATAATAATAATAATAAATAATAATAATAATAATATTCCGTTTTCATTATTTTTCTGTACTCGCATATTCCAATGAAGGGTCTGGCTGGAGTTGATCCAGTGATTACTGGGCAAGATGCAGGGTACACCCAAGTCAGAAAGCCAGTCTGTCACAGGGCAAGATTGTAATAATTCATGGAAACACATTCATGGAAACCAGAGTAAACTGAGACCAAAATTGAACATCAGAAATGTGACTCGTGACATGACCCATGAGGTCTTCATGGATCCTGATCAAAACTTGATCCTGTAGATTTTACCTTACTAAGATGTTGCACAATTTGAGGTTGAGCTAGGCAAAGAGTTTAGGATCCGTATTGCCCTTGTACATGCTAATATTGCAGCATGTAACAGTGTGCAGGAATAGTTAAAGGCTAATTTATAGTGTTACTGCAAATAAAACCAACCAACATCAAAGAAAATCATAACAATGACTGAGGATTATGTAAGTATCTCCACCACGTTGTATATTCAGCTCTAGTGTTGTCTTGCTGTTCATTACCTGTGGGGCTCAGATCAACATGTGGACCAAGGGCCTGGGTGGGGTCATCAACAGGACAGTCACAAGCTTTATCTGGGATGACGGCCTGTATCACCACATGGGGCTTGAAGGCACCAGCGCTGATGTAGGTGTGAGTGACAGTCAACTCCCTGGATATGAGGGCACCACTTTCATCCCCAAAGTCCCAGTTGAAGGTGATGTCTGCATTGTTGAGGTATGCGCTGGGGTCGTGGAGCGTGATTGTGAAGGCGATCGCCTTGTTTTGGATGAAGTGAGTGTCTGTGGCTAAAATGCCATTGACTTGGTCAAGGGAGACCACAAAGGGGATTTGATCTGAAGCCAATACCAGACATGAGAGACAGTCAGAAAATAAGTCACAGCAAATAATCAGATTTAGTCAAAATTCAATGTCAATGTACCATAACCCCAACACACACACACACACACACCTAGTACTACCTCCCAGTCCAATAAATGGATTATTCCACACAACGGTTTTGTGTTTGTGTTTTGTTTTGTTTTTGCACTAGTTTAATACAGGATATTTATATATAACATATTCTACAATTAATATTTATTACTTATGTTACCTTTAAAATTGTTTTTTTTTGTTGTTGTTTTCTCTTTTTCTTCTCTATGCTGGTGACATTGAAGAGATGCTACCAAATGGAATTTCATTGTATTTCTTGTACAATGACAATCGAGCTTCTTCATCTCCAGTAATTATTTACCAGTGATGGAGAACTGAGTGGAGCCATATCCCAGAGGAATGAACTTCTCCTTGCTGCGATAGTGGTATATAACAATGTCCATAGTGTAGGAGCCAAGGGGGATGTCATCTGTGGCTATGGTGAGGGAGGAGGAGGGGCAACCTGCCACCTGCCAGTACTGACCTGTTAATGAATCCAGAACCCACTGACATTATAACATCAGCTCTATACAGGTGCTTCTCAAAAAATTTGAATATCTTTAAAAAGTTCAATTTTTTTGTGAGGTATTTCCAAAAGTTAATTTACATATAAACTAAAATGTTTCAAGGGTTTTTTTTTCATAATAATGGCCTACAGTTCCCCAAAACAGAAAAGTGTATCACAAAATATTCAAATATTTCATTTCAAGTCAGTATTTATGCATATAAATACTGTGAATGTCTCAGATTGGTTCAGTACACCCAACCAACCAACAGTACACCCAGCCTTGAGAAGACTGTCAAGCAAAGCAGATTTGAGAACTTGGGGGAGCTTCACAAGGAGTGGACTGAGGCTGAAGTTAATGCACCAAGAGCCACCACACACAGACGTGTCCAGGAAATGGGCGACAAGTGTTGCATTCCTGTCAAGCCACACCTTAACCAGAGATAATGTCAGACGTGTCTCATTTGGGCATGTTATGTGTCGACGCGGGTTGAGGAGCGGACCTGCGTCTGATGGAACCTTTAACGGGAAGCCTCCCGGCGACCGAACAGACCAGGTCCGAGAACAGCACCTCCCTCCGGGGTCCTCGTCAGGAAGCAGACAGCGTAACGCTCCCAAGGTCCACCACAGACAACAGGACAGGGCACCACAGCTGGAAGGCCGGCTGGCATCAACAAAAACCCCAAAACAGTCCCTAGTACAATCCAACATACAAGAAAAAACATAAAACCCACCCAAAACCTCCGCAGGGGACCGTCCCATCCAACCCCGGGAAGAAAAAAAAAACTCCCAAATGCAAAAACCCAACACAGCCCCACAAACACAATACAAACATAAATGCACAAAGAAAAATAACAAACAACCCCCCCAGAACGACCTGCAGAGCCCAACACCCCCCAGAAGGCCTTTACTGCCAGTTCCAGGAGAAATAGCCAAGGCCTGAACCCCACAGAGGTCCCCAGGTACACATTGAGCAAACGGCGCCCCCCAGAGGACCGTACCATCAAACCCCAGGAGGCTCCCTCCCCACAACCCAGGAACCCCAGACCTGGCCACACTTGGCTAGGCGGCCCCACAAGCCAATTCCCCCCCAGACGACCATCCCATCAACCCTGAAGGTGGAACCTGGAAGGAAACAAAAAACAACAAAGTCCAACCCCCGGAGGACTACCTTAAACAACCCCGGGGGCAAATAAAACAACCGATAAACCCTGTTACCTTCCCCGGCACCCCGAAAGACCCCAGGTCCCTCCCAGAGCCCCTCGGCAGCTCAATTTTGGCGAACGGCACAAAACATCAAGCCGGGGAAGGGAACAGGAAAAACTAACCCGGCCCCAACCCCAAGGCGCAGCGGAAAACCGGAAATACGTCCGGTGTCTCAACCCGACCATACCCCAGCCTATCGGGAGGGGTAGAACTACCGAAATGGCGAACGGCAACAGATCGGCCCACCCCTCCGACTGAGGTATGTTCCCGCTGCACCACACCCCAGCAACACCAATGACGAACGGTACAAAGGCCCACCGAGGCTGGAGTGAAACCGGGCCCTAACTAAACCAGAAAAAACGCCCCTAACAACCCCCCCCCCCCCAGGTGCAGAGGTCTTCTGAGAACGCTCAGCGTGACCAACCTGCACCACCCCACAACCCACAAGACGAACGGTCTTGGGGCGAGTGAGGTTGGGGTTAGGGAAGTAGGGAAATAATAAAAACAACAAAACAAAATGACCCCAGACCCAAACAAAAAATACCTAAAGACACATAAAAAAAACCAACGATCAAGTGAGTCCAGACAGGCTTCGAACCGCCTGTCGTTCACTCCACCAGACACGCCTCTGACCCCCCAAACAAGTTCTAACCCCTTTCAGAAAAAAAAAAAAAACATTAGCCCATACAATTTTTTTTTTTTTTTTGTGTATTATTTCGCCTGTCCCAGAACACCTGGAGAGACGTCACCACTATTTTTCTTGACGCTTCTATAACGGGGCAATATAGCAGCTTCAGCTCGTCCGAGCTGCATGGGCTCATCTGCAAGAGGAGCCAGAGGTCCCGTCGGAGGAGTCTCAGTGGGGCGAAGAAGAGGCAGCCCAGATCTGTGTCGGGGAAAGCCCCGAGACAAAAAAACCCGTTCTGATGGCCGCCCTCTCTCGCGTCCACGCTCCTTCATCCGATCATCTAGACGAATCACCAATGATATTAGCTCATCTAAATCATTTGGCTCGTCACGGACTACTAGCTCGTCCCTTAATGGATCATTTAAACCAACCACAAACACTCCGCTTAATGCTGCGGCATTCCAACTGGACTGAGCAGGAAAAATTCGGAAATCCACAGAATAATCCGCCGCACTCCGCCTCCCCTGCCTGTGATTCAGCAACCGCTGGGCGATGGTATGAGCAAAAACCAGAGAACAGTGCATCAAAAACGGAGCACAAGCTTCAACGTTTCCCACATAAGGCTCCGGACGACAAATAATCAATTCGGAAGCCGAATCTCTGGGTGACGGAGTTATCTGCACCGGTATTGATGGTGCCGCAGCTGGAGCAGCAGGAAGCGGAACGGCTTGCGCTGCAAGCTCCGTAACGCGGACATCTGTTTGTTTAATTTGGTTTGTGAGATGCTGTAATTGCCCCCATATTTCCTCCAAGTGTTCTTGAACTCTTTCGGCGAATGGAACCGCCTCTGCCGCTGGGTCCATTATGGAATGGCCGGGACCTACTGTTATGTGTCGACGCGGGTTGAGGAGCGGACCTGCGTCTGACAGAACCCAGCGCTAAAACAACCAGAAAACGGTTCCAATAACAAAACAATTTATTTTCCCCCTTTGGTGCATAACAAAGTGTACAAACAAAAACTGCGTCGGTCTGACGGAGTGAAGGACGGCACGCTCTCCAGCGCCCAAAAGGATCGAAGCCCGGCGCTTCTGGACCCACGTTCACCGCCAAACACCCCCCAGGTGGACACGACAAACCGACTCTGCGAAGGATAGAAAAGATGAGGTAAGTCAGCAGCTACAACTAATATCCTTCAAAAGGCACACACTATCAGCAACACATTCAGGTCCGAATTCAAGCTTTATGTAAATGAGCAGCTTCTCACAACAGGTGGAGGATCATCAGTCCGCATGCCACGGCAGTGAGAAGCGAGCTGCACAACTCTCATCAAAGTTCAAATATACTGCGTAACAAAATACCAAGTACTGTTAACAATTATTCAGATAATCAATCACCTCTGATGTGTGCTGACAGCATGTGTCCCTCACCCTTCCTCCTTCACAGGCACGATGTGTCAAACCCAGGCGCGGTCCTCAGCGTCTCACAAACGAACATCACAAGGTCGAGTTCCCGGCAATTCTGCTTGAATCACACATGGCTTAAATGCAGAACGCCATCTCATTATCTGCTTCAGCTGAAAGTCTTTAAGGTTGCACGTGAGCACCATCCACAGGTGCTGCACATCATGTTGATGAGGGTGAAGGACTCTTCTGCCAGCACCTTCTCCACAGACAATAAATCAGTTTGCATACCACCTGGAGAGCAAAGAAAAGAAAAGAACACCAAAATGTCCAGCCACACCCCCCCAACACACAACAGGGCAGAGGGAAAAAAAAATGGGACAGTTGCTCAGTGGTCCAAAGTCCTCTTTTCAAAAAAGTAAATTTTGCATTTCATTTAGAAATCAAGGTCCCAGTGTCTGGAAGAAGAGTGGAGAGGAACAGAATCCAAGATAGTTGAAGCCCAGTGTGAAGATCCCACAATCAGTGGTAATTTGGGGTGACGTGTCATCTGCTGGTGTTGGTCCACTGTGTGTTATCATGTCCAGAGTAACGCAGCCATCTACCACAAGATTTTAAACCACTTCATGCTTCCATCTGCTTATAAGCTTCATGCAGAGGTCACACCGTGACGATTTAGCCAGCGTACGCCGACAGCCCACTTCCACCAAGCAGTCCGGGTCCATACGGCACGGTATAGTACAGGTTGGAACGGTTAAGTCTGGCTTGGCTTGCATTTCCACCTCTAGCAGAACCCTTTTGTCTGGTAGGTGGAGTATCTAGATGTTGACATGCACATCATCGAGCGCACAAACGCTTTTACCCCTCCACACTGAGGCCAAACAGAGTAATTTAACATTTTTAAATTAAATTAAATTTTTGTCTTGGTGGATCATGGGATTTATTTTCATCATCTGCAGAATGCTGACGAATTGACTGATGCCTGTGATAAATGCTAATTTGAATGAATGAGACTCCGCGGTTTTTACACCGTGACTGTAGACAAACTGATCAGGGGGGCTGGCTCTGTGGTTGGCATGAGAAGAGAACACTGGACAAACTGCCTGACATTATGGACGATGCCAGTCACCCTCTGCACACCGTCATCAGCAACCAGAGGAGCCTCTGCAGCCACAGACTGCTCCTTCCCAAGTGCAGGACCAACAGACTGAAAAACTCCTTTGTCCCTCAGGCCATCAGACTGTACAACTCCTCAGTCAGGGGGAGGAGGAGTAACAGGAAGACAGAGGATGGGAATAAGAATGAGAGGAACAGTAGTAGCCAGTAAACCAGTATTGATCAGTATGTCTGTTATTTATATTGTGTATTTGTATTTAAATTTATATTTGCAAACTGTTTTTCTTTTTTCACTTTTGATACTCTGTGTGCTTCTTACCATGTGTGCTGCTATACAATGCTGCTGGACCATCAATTTCCCTGAGGGAGTCTTCCCAATGGATCAATAAAGTTCTGTGTAATCTAATCTAATCTCTGACCCTTTCAGCATTTCAAATAAGATAATTGTATTGTTGTGGCGCAAAGCGCCGGAGTTCCTTGTTTCAGGCTGAGAAACGCACCGGGAGCAGACAAAACACAGAGGGACTTCTTTTAAAACACTACATTTCTTTGGCCACAACAAGAAATTAAAGTATTTTCAGATGTCATTTTCCAAAATAAGGACACTTTATGTGGATAGGTTTTTTCAGGCTGTGATGATGACTCCGAATGAAATGATGTAACAGGTAAGATTTAGACTTTCTATTATTTGAAACAGTCTAACCTGTTCGCATGACGGCAGCTTTCAGTTGTTGAGCCAGTCAATGGACGTATTTTGATTCATGAGTAACTTTCAAGAAACATGTGCCAACAATTGCTTAACTTACCTGCAACTTATGGCCCGGGTATGTGGGATGTATGAGCCATATGCTGGCATACGTTGAAAATATTGTGCGTGCCCAAATTTTTTTGACAAACTCGCCGTAGTATGCCGTATAACAGTGTGCTTCAATGTGCTCTTAACTTATACAAAACTTACTTGTAACCTATTAGACTTATGCCAGTGTTTTTGGTGTATTTTTAATACGTCAGACTCGGCATGCACAGGTTAATGGCCCTGTGACACCTTGCCGATTTAGCCAGTGTATGCAGACGTATTAAAAATACACCAGCGTATGGCTCATAGGTCCTGCATACGTGGGCCATAAGTTGTTCTTGCAAGTTACTCATAAATTGAAATACGTCCTTTGATGTTGTTCATTGATTGGCTCAAAGCTACAGTCATCCGAACAGTTCAGACTGTTTCAAATAATATAAAGCTGCAGTCCTCATGCAAACGGACTGTTTCAAATATTAAAACCATGACACACTGAGTAATATAAAGTCTTAAGCTTACCTGTTCATTTCAGTCTGATTCATCATCACAGCCTGACGAAAACACTAATCACACCTGATCTAATAGAAGGAAATGCAAACAATGTTTCTCAGACCAGTAGTAGAAAAGGACATTTTGGATATTGTTAATAAATCAAAAAATAAAACATCCACTGATTATAACAATATAGATATGGAAATATTAAAAAAGGTAATTGCTGATATTTCTAAACCACTAACTACCTTTTTAATCTTTCATTTCAAACTAGTCATTTTCCTAATAGCATGACAACAGTTATCCTGTACAAAACTGGAGATGTGCAAGTTATAGACTTGTCTCTCTACTCCCACAACTCTCAAAAATTTTAGAAAAACTTTTCATAACAGACTTGAGAACTTCACTGATAAGCACAATTTACTTTCTGACAGTCAATTTGGATTCAGAAGAAGCAGGTCAACATTGCAAGCCTAAACAGAAGTCATTGAAGAAATCACAAAATCAACAGATGAAAAGAAATGTGCTGTTGGGGTATTTATTGATTTACAAAAGGCTTTGACATAATAAATCATGATATCTTACTTTATAAATTGGAACTTTATGGGATAAGGGGGATCACTCTCAAATGGGTTGGAAATTGCCTTAGGAACAGGAGAAAATTTGTCAATCTAGAAGTCTCTGGACATTGTCTATGTTCTCTAAAAGCTCCCTCAAAACTTGCGACATCTGTGGCATTGTGCTATGTGTCAAAACTGCATATTTCAGAGTGGCCTTTTATTGTGGCCAGCCTAAGGCACACCTGTGCAATAATCATGCTGTCTAATCAGCATCTTGATATGCTACACCTGTGAGGTGGGATGGATTATCTCGGCAAAGGAGAAGTGCTCACTAACACAGATTTAAACAGACTTGTGAACAATATTTGAGAGGAATGGGTCTTTTGTGTCTATAGAAAATATTTTAGATATTTGAGTTCAGCTCATGAAAAATGGGAGCAAAAACACAATTGTTGCATTTATATTTTTGTTCAGTGTATTTTGACATACACATTTTCACAGACATTTTTTTAATCTTTAGTGTTGTGTGTTGGGGGGGGGCGTGGCTGGATGTTTTGGTGTTCTTTTCTTTTCTTTGCTCTCCAGGTGGCATGAGGCTGATTGTGTCTGTGAAGAAGGTGCTGGCTGAAGAGTCTTCACCCTCATCAACATCATGGAAAGCACCTGTGCTTGGTGCTCACGTGCAACTGGACGACTTGCAGCTGAAGCAGATAATTGGATGGCGTTCTGCATTTAAGTCATGTGTGATTCAAGCAGAACTGCCCGGGGAACTCGACCTTGTGACGTTCGTTTGTGAGACGCTGAGGACTGCGCCTGGGTTTGACACATCGAGCCCGTGAAGCAGGGAGGGGTGAGGACACATGCTGTCAGCACACACGAAAGGTAATTAAGTGTTTAGGTACTTGTTGAAGTAACTTGGTGTTTTGTTACACAGTATACTGGAATTGTAAATAGAATTGCGCAGTTTGCTTCTCACTGCTGTGGCGTGAAGGATAAGTGATCCTCCACTTGTTGTGAGAAGCTGCTCATTTGCATAAAGTAAAAGAAAGGACACTGACCTGAGTGTGTTGCTGGCAGCGTGTGTTTATTGGAAGATATAGTTGTATCTGTTGACTTACCTCACCGTCTCTTTGCTTCACAGAGAATCAGTTTGTCGTGTCCACCTGGGGGGTGTTTGGCGGTGGTAGGAAGTCCAGAAGCGCCGGCTTTAATCCTTGAGGGCGCTGGAGAGCGAGCCACGAATCACTCCACCAGAGGGACGCTGTTTTTTATGTTTTTACACTTTTAAACACAGGTGTATAATAAATAGTTTTTGTTGGGAACCGCTTTCTGGTTATTTTTAGCGCTGGGTCCTGTCTGACGCAGGTTCGCTCCTCAATCCGCGTCGACACATAACATTTAGGCCATCATTATCAAAATTAAAATGGAAAGAAATACTTGAACCAATTGAGTTTTTACGTAATGAATCTAGAATATATAAAATTTTGACTTTCTAAAATACCTGACAAAAAAATATTTAACTTTTTCACAATATTAAATTTTGAAATGCACCTGTACAATGGTTGGACGTTGTCATTTTAGAGTGCACCTTGCAATGCAGCTGGACCTAGAGTAGTACTGTCTCAGGTCACCCACCAACTTCAACAGCCCTATACCGCCCTTGGGAACCCTGATATGTTACAAGGATGCAGCCACACAGGGCACACCAACTACAAAGGACAAAGGACAACGATATTGGGGAAACAAACCTAGGTAAGCTAGAGAGATACCACCCCAGACACTCCCCAAGCTCATAATTAGCCTGTTGGTCATACGTGCCCCCAAAAGGACCCTGGTTTGTGGTCTTTCCTAATGAACAAGAACATCAGCAGCAATTACAAGCCACTTAGGTTGTAAAAAGAGTTGGGGCAAAATCTCCGCTTACCCCGTGTTTTCCAGACAAACACATAGCGTGGATTTTTGTCCTCCTTCATTGATGTCCCATCAGGAAAAACAGCCTCCCATTCTGTGTTGGGTACTGGGTAAACCAGTTCAGACTGATGATACTTTATCCCTGCAGCAGAAATGACAGTTCTGCCACCTTTAGAAACTGTGTCACACTGAATAAAAAAGTCCAAGTACTAAAGAATGGCTTTGATTGTATTACCATTAACTGTGCAGTCTTCAGCCCAAACCACGTCTCCGTTGGGCTGCAGCTTTTGATTGTGTGGGAACTGCAGATCAATGGTGAAGGTAACTTTGGCTCCAGTCAGAGTTGGAGAATCATTCCCGATGTTCAAAGTTGCTCTTCCTCCTGGATGTCACAGACAAAAGAATAAATGAAATATTTGCTCAGTGACTCTGAGGTAAGGTTTTTTTTTTTTAAATCCAGGCATTGTTTTCAGGCTCTGACTGTACAGTCCATTAAAAGGTACCTTTCCAGGAGTCTTTGTAACGAGAGTCTCCTTCTTTCCAGATTGGGTACATCTTAGTGTTCCATAATGGATAGCGAGTGAAACGGTTTTTGGGCTCTGGAATATCAGAACATAATATATGAAAAAGGAACGAGTGTTACACATATACAAAGAAAACTCTCTTTTTTATACGTACTTTTAAAAAAAAGAAAATATGACGTATTTGTTTTATTGGACTTACAATTGTTCAGATGTCTCTTGATTACAGGTAAATGTTTTAAAGAGTTATGTATACAGTATTCACCTCAATGGATACGGTAGAAAAAGGAAATGTGACCGATTACTATAATTCCTGACTCCCTCCAATCCCTCTCATGTGAAACTCAGCTGAGTGTGTATATAAGCTTTTGCACGTGTATGTGGTTTTGGATTCAACATTAACCATGACTAAACTAAGCTGACCTCCACAAACCAGATAATGTTTGTTCTGCGAATCAGAGTGAATGATGAATTCAATAATTACAGTCAGTTTTCAATTTTTTCATAGTTTAGTTTGAAGATGTTTCCATGGGAACATGGATAAACTTGATGCTCACTGCTCATTGGGCAGCATGGTGGCATGATGTGGAGTTTACATGTTCTCCCCGTGTGTGTATGGGTTTCCTCCAGGTGCTCCAGCTTCCTCCCACATCTGAAGACATGCAGGTTATGTTGGGAAAGTGTAGGAACACGGACCCACAACAGGGGGCGCAAATGAACGGACAATGGAGTAAGTCAAAATAACAAAGCTTTACTGTTGTGAATGTGCACAACGAATACAACCAATCACAGCAATGGACAACAGTCAATTCACAAAAGTGTCGTGTGGGCAGGCTCGAAGATAGGAGACGCCTCTCCAAGGTAAGACCGGAACCACACGGCTTCCTCCGCCACAGGACCCCGGGAATACTGGAGCCGCCAAGTCCCGAACTCCCAGGTGGCCACTGCCTCCGCGTGTCGGACCTGGTACTGCTGGCGAGGAACAAAGGACAGTTAGATGGGGGCGCGTTTGCACCCAGGACTCCGAACAGCAGGGAAGTTACCTCCACCTCTCGTTGGAACAGTAATCCACAAACTAGCACAATCCAAAAAGATACACTCCGTAGCTTCGATACGTTACCTCTCTGGTAGAAACGATATCTCGGCAATGAGGTGGAGGTGCCGTCCTGCTGATATACCCCACAGATGATTGCCGTCAGCTGTCTCAGGTGATGGGTGACAGCTGTCACCGTAGCTGCTCACGTGAGGCGGCGGCGCCCTCTGGTGCCTGGAGCCCGCACTCCAGGCAGGGCGCCCTCTGGTGGTGGTGGGCCAGCAGTACCTCCTCTTCAGCAGCCCACACAACAGGTTAGGTGAATTGGAAACTCTATAACTGTTCAGGTCTCCCTTGTAAAAGAGATCTCAATCTCAATGGGACTAACATGGTTAAATTAAGGTGACATAAAATAAAATTGCTGATTTATAAGTTCTAAAGACGACAAACAACAGTGGCCTAGTAAACAGAAGCCTACAGTCAACAAAAAGGTTTCACGAGAAACGTGAGAGGCCTGTCTGCCTTGATTTTATGTTAAAAGATGCCAACATGGTCCAAAATAAGAGGGTTATTGATCCTCACTTTTATCAATCAGAACCTAAAAGATCAGTGTTGAATATGCAGTTACTTTTAGGACAGAAATTTTGCAGACCCATTAGATGACTGACTGACTGACTCACTCACTCACTCACTCACTCACTCACTCACACAGTGGCTCACAGGCTGACAGACTCATCAGTCTTCTTCAATTTTCAGTTTTAATTTATTTTCATTTATATAGCACCAAATCACAACAAAGTTGCCTCAGGGTTTTTCACACAAGTAAGGTCTAACCTTACCAACCCCCAGAGCAAGCACACAGGTGACAGTAGTAAGGAAAACCTCCCTCTGATGATATTGAGGAAGAAACCTCAAGCAGACCAGACTCAAAGGGGTGACCCTCTGCTTGGGCCATTCTACTGACACCATTGACAAAACAAATATACAGGAAATTTGTGGAAGATTTTGGGAGTCCATGCTGGTGCACAAGGCGGGAGACCTGCAGAGGAAGACATCCACACCCATCTCTGGATGGAGCCGCACCTCAAACAAAGAGAAAAAATCAGAATCAGGCAGCAGAAAGACAACAAATACAGTATAATTTATCAGGATTTAACAACACAAAAAACAGAAGATATACTAAGGTCATTACTAGTCCTACTGTTGTTTTTGCTAAATAGGAAACAATCTTTGAAGATTTTGTTAGTTAAGGTGCCCTGACACTTGTATGACTTTGATTGATCCACACACTTGCATGTACTTCATCGTGACAATCCCACCCGCTGTATTCCCAGCTGGACAGCTTTGTTCCACTGGATGCTCCGCGTTGTGCGCTGGACGCTGCATATATAAAATAATTATTTTGTAGCGGATTAATCATTTTCCCTCCGAGTTGGCTGTTGAAAATGCCTCTAATCGCTTCTGGAATCACAGAGGGCTGTTCCGGCTGCTGCTTTTCTCTCTCTCTTGTGCGCACACTTAATAAGGTGGAGAACGCATTTGAAAGCATCTAAAAAGGTAATTATTTGTCTTGTTTATATTGTAATGGCTTGGTAAAACTGTTGCATGTTCACTCCTTCCTGTGAGCAGCTGTAAAAGTATGTTTATGATAGATTTAACATCTCATTATACAAGTAATCATTCAGATGAGCTGAGCTGTGATGCTCTGAGCTGCTGTAATCACTCACACGCAGTGTTGTTGAATTGTTTGCGCAATGTTCACGTGAAGTTCATGAAAATAATGCATGATGAACATTTTGAACATTTCAAAATTTTCTTTGCGCAAGTGCACGAAGCCATGCACAGTTTACAAGGGTTTACAATGAGTTTGAGATGAGTTTGCTCTACTGCATGGCAGAGTGCATGTAAGTGCACGGATCCAAGTCGTGCAAGTGTCAGGGGGCCTTAAGTTTGCAAAATAACTACTTCTGATGTCTCAAAGTATATGATTTTGTTGACAACATGCAGTGTTTGTCTGTCAATGTTCTCCTGAATATTAAGATAAAGAGAAACATTTACTCAGCCTTACAAGTGTGAAATGATGTCATTTACACATGTATACATGGTTAATTTTACCATCTGAAATACAGTGATTGAGAGAATAGATAGATGATAGATGAGTCCATCACTTCTAGTTTGTTAACACGATAACACAAAATGAATCCATTATATCATGTTGTAACTTATCAAATTAAAAGACCAGATAATGAGGAGACCATTGACGGTTCAGATCAATGGAAAAATCAGCTCTCTTTTCCTACACTGTATGTAATAACTCATCTATATGTCTGCCAATAGCTGCATGGTTGGCAGATGCTAGACTGATGGCGTATTATTAGCAGGTGAGACAGATGGGACTTTTCCACACATTTCTGTGTTAAAAATTTCTGGGAGCATGTATTGATGTCATGCCTCACCGCATCCACAAAACCACAGGATAGCCTTGGGTTCTGGATGGCAACCACCAAAGCAGATAATTATTCCATAAGTACACTAAATCAGAGAAGTAAACTATTAAACTGAAAAGACCAAATGCAAATCAATCCCACAACCTTCTTGCTGTTTGGTAACTGCTAACCACTAATCCACCGTGAGCACAGGTTACAGGCCTCAAAAATGTGCATAAACCAGAGGCAACTGGGTCACATCATGACATACTTTTATCTTTGGCAGTGTTTGGTAAATTGTTCCATCCTGCATAAGATTTCAGAGTCGTACTTGGACAGCTCCCCCCACAAAAAGTGTGTTTGAGCCCACTTTTTCATTTTCAGGGTCGAAGAAATTTGACCCAAAAATTAGGGGTAGGAGAAATGTAAATGTGTTTCTCAAAGGGTTCCTTTAGACTTTTTCCAACATATTTGGTATCAGTAAAGCATATGAACTGTACTACATTCCCATGCCATTGATTTTCTAATTGGGACAATTAGTGCATAGCTACAGGTCAAAAGATCAAGGACAGAAGGGGTAAGTCAAAATCAGGGTTTCCCAATAGTCTACAAGTGATTTTGCCAATTGGAAGCAAACTCATGCAGGATTTTAGAGAACTAGAGTGGGCAGTTTTTTAATCCCTAACTACGCAGGAGGGGGTAAGGTCTTTGGAATTAATCCTCCTTTGTTGAGGGACCAAAAATTGAAAATTGCTCAAAGTTACTCCTATCAAGCAGCAAAATGGAATATCTTTGGGCTGTGAACAAAAGACATTTGAAGGTGTTATCTTGGGCTCTGGATGCCATTGACTGACATCTTTCACCATTTTTTTCCACATTTGATGGACCTAACAACTAATCAACTAATAGAGAATAATGTATAAACTTTGCTTCTGCCTGCACCCTTTCGGTCACACGGGTATGCTGTTAAGTTGTTCTTTTTATGAGTTTTTGTTACTGTTAATCTGTGTGCCGAATAAATAAATTTTTTCATTCATTCAAGAAAATAATCAATTGATTATGAAAATAATCATTAGTTGCAGCCTTACAAACAACATAAAAATAAAACCAGAACGGTTTTGTGCTGAATCAACATCAACACTAAAACCAAACAATCTATGAACAATTCTATCACAGTGACTTACGCAGGTACTGAATTTAGTGTTACAATTACAGTGAAAGTGCAGAGAACTTTTCTGATTTCTGAAGATAAAGTCCACGATACTGATGTCACATTGAAGTTTTTTTTCTTTTTTCTTTTTCCTGTGAATCAAATTACTGTATCCAGGATCTTTACGTTAGCAACTTCAACATCAAAGTTTAAATTTTAGCAACACCATAAAATGTATCAACAGGCACTTTCAGCATCTCTATAAATTTTAACACATCTACTGTACTTTAAATGAATTCATCATCTGTACTTACTCGCCACTATGTTGACACCACGACCAGCAACACCGAGAGAACGACAGGCGTGTGCATTGTCAGTACACTATTTCAAATGTCTCTTTGTAAAGAGGAATACAATAAAAATGCACCTTTCAAAACTCCTCACTCAGTTTAGTCAGAATAAACTCCTCCTACTCTCCCATGAAGCTCTGCAGCTCCTCCTCCCATAAACAGAGGAAGGAGGACTTGGATTGTGTTTCTACATTTGTACAGTAAAATCACATTTGAACAGTGACATAATATTTGTGTTTTTTTGTTTCTGCACACCATCGCACATTGGATGTTAAATGAATCAAACAAGATGTGCTTGTAGTGTGTGTTGTCATTTCGGCTGCTCCCGTCTCGGGACGGGGTCGCCACAGTGGATACAGACAGATCCGCATTTGGTAAGTGGCACAAGTTTTATGCCAGATGCCCTTCCTGACGCAACTCCAGTATCACCCGGAGAAACACACACACAGCCGCTGGTCTTCCAAAGAGGTCTCCCATCCAAGTACTAACCAGATGCTGCACTGCTTAGTTTCTGAGATCTGATGGGATCAGGCTGACACAGAGCACAGCTGCTGCACAAGATGTGCTTGTAGTGTAGATCTTTAATTCAAGGGGTTTAACAAAAAAAATATCACATTAACCTTTTAGGAATTACAGCCATTTTTTGAACTAGTGCCGACATTTTTCAGAGTCCATAAGTCAGGTAAGGTCTGGCCACATCTTCACGTGTTCCCTGGTGCTTCCACCACATTACAAAACCACTTTGGGTTGTGGATGGCAAGCACCCAGACAGACAACTGGTCCATCACAACCTCATGAAAACAACCATCCATCATCTGTCTGTCTACCAGGTGAAATATCAGAATCAGAATCAGATTAGCTTTTATTCACCAAGTATCCACAGAATACAAGGAATTTGACATCAGTTTGAGCTGCACTCTCTCTGTACAGCACATATGAATATACACTACACACTGAATAATACATAGTAAAAAAAAATATACAATATAAGAGAAAAAGAATGTGTGAAACAGGCAAACAGACTGAAGTTGTACGAGGTACATGAATTAGTGAGTTTTTTGGCAGGTTAAGTTGTTCCTCAGTGTGATGGTCTGTGGAAAGAAACTGTTCCTGTGTCTGGTTGTTTTGACGTACAGAGGTCTGTAACATCAACTAGATGGGAGGAGTTTAAACAGTGTGTGTCCACGGTGTGAGGGGTCTGCAGAGATGTTATCAGCTCGCTTCCTGGTCCTGGAGCGTCTCGGATGGAGGGCAGGCTTGCTCAAATGATTTTTTTCTGCAGACCTGTTTGTTGACATCTGTGCCTGTCATGTGTGGAGGCAGAGGGAAACCAAACAGAGATGGAGATGCACAGGACAGACTGGATGATGGATGTGTAGAAGATGATGACCATGTCCTGGGTCCGGTTGAACTTCGCTGAGCTGTCGAGGAAGTACATCCTCTGCTGTGCCTTTTTCCCTGATGGAGTCTATGTGGGAGGTCCACTTCAGATCTTGGGAGATGATGATCCAGAACCGGAAAGTGTCCACAGAAACACAGTGTTGTTGGGGGTTAAATGGTAAATGGACTGCAATGTATATAGCACTTTTCATCTGCATCAGACACTTAAAGCACTTTACAGTTATGCCTCACCTTCACCCAGACGTCATGGTGCTGCTATACAAGGTGCTCACTACACACCGGGAGCAATAGAGGATTAAAGACATTGCCCAAGGGCCCTTAGTGATTTTCCAGTCAGGCGGGGATTTGAACTGGTCTCAAGCCCAACACCTTAACCACTAGACCATCACCCCTCCTGAAGTCCACTATCATCTCCACAGTCTTGAGCGGGTTCATCTCCAGCTTGTTCTGACCACACCAGGGGACCAACCGTTCCACCTCCTGTCTGTGTGCGGCCTCATCACCATCCTGGATGAGTCCAATGATGGTGGTGTCATCCACAAACTTCAGGAGTTTAACAGAGGGGTTCCCTGAAGTGCAGTTGTTTATGTAGAGGGAGAAGAGCAGGTGGGAGAGCACACATCTCTGAAGGGTGCCAGTGCTGATTGTGATGCTCCTCTGCCTCACCTGCTGTGTCCTGTCCATCAGGAAGTTGGATATCCACTGACAGGTGGGAACTGGCACATCCTTGGCCTTCTCCAGCTGCTGGGGTCCTCAACACAGAGGCACCTACAACCTATATCACACCCAGAGAAATGCACCCCCTGGCTAAAATTTAATAGCTGTCCCTCCTTCACAATGAAAGTGATACTCCTCATCTGAGACTTCTTATGTTACTTCTCATTTGAATGAAAGTTATTCCAGCAGTTCCCAAGGATTCTCTGAAAATACTTAGTACCAAAGACTCACAACCATACTGAAAGACAAGAAGTACCAGTACTCTAAAAACTTGGACCTTCATTCTTCTGCAAAGACATCGGCATCGCCAGCCACCTCTGTCCAGTGACCTCATGACTCCACAAGCTCGTCCCAGGCATCTCTCAATCTTAAAGGCCAAGGACCCAGAGACACGAATGTCGCTGTAGAAATAAGTGAATGTTTTTACAAGTTCAACACATTAACAGCATACAGATATACTTCTGATGGTTGAGTCCAGGCAGCAATTAGAAACCTGGATCCTAGTCTTGATCCAGGACAATCACAAATCCAGACACCTCGACTCCTCACTCAGCTTCTCAAATGCTGCAATCAGTCTATACAATGATTCCACAAAGGTCACAACATCATCCGCAAAGATAAAGTCAGTAAAGCTGTCCTCCCCAACAAATCACCTTTGTTGCTGATTTCCACAACCCTACATAACACCCAGTCCATGCAAGCATTGAACAATGTTGGAAACAGAACACCTCACTGACAAACACTTGTGTTTAATGTGAAAAATTTCAGTTTCTGCCTGAACACTGCATAGCGTTCATAGTCCCGGGGTATCGACTGGCTATGATATCCAACAACTTCTGGTGGACCCTGAAAATCTCAGGATGTCATATTATTATTATTATTATTATTATGAACAATATGGTAAATCTGTATAGAGTAGACAGTTCTCAAAAACTGAGTCACTGTGCAAGAAGAAGAGTGAGAAAAGCCACCAAGAACCCCAGACAAACCAGAAGAAATGCTTCTCTAGCTGTGATTGTAGAAATTGTGCACAGTTGCATGTTTTGCATATTTATCACCAGTTATATGGCTTCATGTGACATAGAGGAGTGTTTTCTTTCACCAAAACATCAGATCTAGTCTTGCATCTCAGATGTACCTTCTGGCAAATTGTAGCTGAACTTTGAAGTGTTATGTGTCGATGCGGGTTGAGGAGCGGACCTTGCGTCTGACGGAACCCAGCGCTAAAATAACCAGAAAGCGGTTCCAATAACAAACAATTTATTTTTTCCACCCTCTGTGGCATAACAAAGTGTATTGAACAAAAGATGCGTCAGGTCTGGTGGAGTGAAGGCTGGCAACGCTCTCCAGCGCCTAAAAGGATCGAAGCCCGGCGCTTCTGGACTCACTCTACCGCCAACACCCCCCCAGGTGGACACAACAAACCGACTCTCTGCAAAGGATAGAAAAGTGAGGTAAGTCAGCAGCCTACAACCAATATCCTTCAAAGGCACACACTATCAGCAACACATTCAGGTCGTATTTAAGCTTTATGTAAATGAGCAGCTTCTCACAACAGGTGAGGATACCACTCCCGCACGCCACGGCAGTGCGAAGCGAGCTGCACAATTCTCATCACATTCAAATCTACTGCGTAACAAAATACCAAGTTACTATCAACAATTAGTCCAAACAATCACCTCAGATGTGTGCTGACAGCATGTGGTCCCTCACCCTTCTTCCTTCACAGGCACGATGTGTCAAACCCAGGCGCGGTCCTCAGCGTCTCACAAACGAACATCACAAGGTCGAGTTCCCGGCAATTCTGCTTGAATCACACATGGCTTAAATGCAGAACGCCATCTCATTATCTGCTTCAGCTGAAAGTCTTTAAGGTTGCACTTGAGCACCACCACAGGTGCTGCACATAACGCTGATGAGGGTGAAGGAACTCTTCAGCCAGCACCTTCTCCACAGACAAATCAGTTTTCATACCAACCTGGAGAGCAAAGAAAAGAAAAGCACACCAAAATGTCCAGCCACACACCCCCCCAACATACAACAGTACCCCCCCCCCCTTTAACAGGAAGCCTCCCGGCGACCGAACAGACCAGGTCCGAGAACAGCACCTCCCTCCGGGTCCTCGTCAGGAAGCAAACAGGCATAACGATCCCAAGGTCCACCAGAGACAGCAGGACAGGGCACCGCAGCTGGAAGGCCGGCTGGCATCAACAAAACCCCCAAAACAGTCCCTAGTACAATCAACATACAGGAAAAAAACATAAACCCACCCAAAACCTCCCCAGGGGACCGTCCATCAACCCCGGGAAGAAAAGAAAAACTCCCAAATGCAAAAACCCAATACAACCCCACAAACACAATACAAACATAAATGCATAAAAGAAAAATAACAAACAACCCCCCAGAATGACTTGCAGAGCCCAACACCCCCCAGAGGCCTTACCGCGGTCCAGGAGGAATAGCCAGAACCGGAATCCCACAAAGGTCCCCAGGTACACGTGGAGCAAACGGCGCCCCCCAGAGGACCGTACCATCAAACCCCAGGAGGCACCCTCCCCACAACCCCGGAACCCCAGACCCGGCCACACTTGGCTAGTCGGCCCCACAAACCAATTCCCCCCCAGAGGACCGTCCCATCAACCCTGGAGGTGGAACCCGGAAGGAAACAAAACAAAATCAAAGTCCAACCCCCGGAGGACTACCCTAAACAACCCCGGGGGCAAATACAACAACCGTTAAACCCTGTTACCTTCCCCGGCACCCCAAAAGACCCCAGGGTCTCTCCCAGGCCCTCGGCGGCTCAATTTTGGCGAACGGCACAAACATCAAGCCGGGGAAGGGAACAGGAAAAACTAACCCGCCCCAACCCCTAGGGCCCAGCGGAAAAACCGGAAATACGTCCGGTGGCCCCAACTCGACCATACCCCAGCCTCTCGGGAGGGGTGGAACTACCGAAATGGCGAACGGCAACAGATCGGCCCACCCCTCCGACTGAGGTATGTTCCCGCTGCACCACACCCCGGCAACACCAATGACGAACGGTACAAAGGCCCACCGAGGCTGGAGTGGAACCGGCCCTAACCAAACCAAGAAAAACGCCCCTAACAACCCCCCCCCCTAGGTGCAGAGATCTTCTGAGAACGCTCAGCGTGACCAACCTGCACCACCCCACAACCCACAAGATGAACGGTCCTTGGGGCAAGTGAGGTTTGGGTTAGGTAAGTAGGGAAATAAAAAACAACAAAACGACCCAGACCCAAACAGAAAATACCTAAATACACATAAAAAAACAACGATCAAGTGAGTCCAGACGGGCCTCTAACCGCCTATCATTCACTCCACCAGACACGCCTCTGACTCCCCAAACAAATTATAACCCCTATTCAAAGAAACAAAACATTAGCCCATACAAGTTTTTTTGTGTGTGTGTGTATTATTTCGCCTGTCCCAGAACCCTGGAGATACGTCACCATTATTTTTCTTGACGCTTATATGTCGGGGCAATACATCGGTCTCAGCTCGTCCGAGCTGCATGGGCTCGTCTGCAAGAGGAGCCAGAGGTCCCGTCGGAGGAGCCTCAGTAGGGCGAAGAAGAGGCGGCCCAGATCTGTGTCGGGGAAAGCCCCGAGACAAAAAAACCCGTTCTGATGGCCGCCCTCTTTCGCGTCCACGCTCCTTCATCCGATCATCTAGACGAATCACCAACGATATTAGCTCATCTAAATCGTTTGGCTCGTCACGGACTGCCAGCTCGTCTTTTAATGACTCATTTAACCCATCTACAAACACTCCTCGTAAAGCTGCGGCGTTCCAACCTGACTGAGCATAAAAAATCCGGAAGTCCACGGAATACTCCGCCGCACTCCGCCTCCCCTGCCTGAGATTCAGCAACTGTTGGGCAACGGTATTCGTTTTCACCGGATGGTCAAAAACCAGTCGGAACTCCCGGGAGAAATCCTTAAAGGATCCTAACAATGGCGAATTGTTACTCCACAACGCTGTGACCCAAGCTAAGGCGTTACCTCGGAGCAAATTTGTCACATATGAAACACGGCTCCCATCAGAAGAGAAGGAAGCCGGTCGCTGAGCAAAAACCAGAGAACATTGCATCAAAAACGAAGCACAAGCTTCAACGTCTCCCGCAATAAGGCTCCGGATGACAAATAATCGGTTCGGACGCCGAATCTCTGGGTGACGGAGTTATCTGCACCGGTATCGATGGTGCCGCAGCTGGAGCAGCAGGAAGCGGAACGGCTTGCGCTGCAAGCTCCGTAACCACGGGCGTCTGTTTGTTTAATTTGGTTTGCGAGATGCTGTATTGCTCCCATATTTTCTCCAAGTGTTCTTGTACTCTTTCGGCGAAAGGAACCACCTCTGCCGCTGGGTCCATTATGGAATGGCCGGGAACTACTGTTATGTGTCGACGCGGGTTGAGAAGCGGACCTGCGTCTGACGGAACCCAGCGCTAAAATAACCAGAAAGCGGTTCCAATAACAAAACAATTTATTTTTTCCACCCTCTGGTGCATAACAAAGTGTATGAATAAAAGATGCGTCAGTCTGGTGGAGTGAAGGCTGGCACGCTCTCCAGCGCCTAAAAGGATCGAAGCCCGGCGCTTCTGGACTCACTCTACCGCCAAACACCCCCCAGGTGGACACGACAAACCGACTCTCTGCAAAGGATAGAAAAGGTGAGGTAAGTCAGCAGCTACAACCAATATCCTTCAAAAGGCACACACTATCAGCAACACATTCAGGTCTGTATTTAAGCTTTATGTAAATGAGCAGCTTCTCACAACAGGTGGAGGATTACCACTCCGCACGCCACGGCAGTGAGAAGCGAGCTGCACAATTCTCATCACAATTCAAATCTACTGCGTAACAAAATACCAAGTTACTATCAACAATTAGTCAAACAATTAATCACCTCAGATGTGTGCTGACAGCATGTGTCCCTCACCCTTTTTCCTTCACAGGCACGATGTGTGAAACCCAGGCGCGGTCCTCAGCATCTCACAAATGAACATCACAAGGTCGAGTTCCCGGCAATTCTGCTTGAATCACACATCACACACAAATGCAGAACGCCATCTCATTATCTGCTTCAGCTGAAAGTCTTTAAGGTTGCACTTGAGCACCATCCACAGGTGCTGCACATAACGCTGATGAGGGTGAAGGACTCTTCAGCCAGCACCTTCTCCACAGACAAATCAGTTTTCATACCACCTGGAGAGCAAAGAAAAGAAAAGAACACCAAAATGTCCAGCCACACCCCCCCCCCCAACACACAACAGAAGTCTTCTTTTTAAGAAAATACTGTTTGTATGTTCTTCGTAATTGACATATTCTAAGACTATTCAGTGATTTGGAAATGTTCATGTATCCATCCCCTGATTTGTCTGAAGAAAGCTGGCAATAAACTGATTATTTACAGGTATTACAGTGGTCCCTCGCTATAACGCGCTTCACCTTTCGCGGCCTCACAGTTTTCGCAGATTTTTTTTTTTTTTGGTGCAATTTTGAATGCTTTTTTTTAACAGCGCATTGTGTTCCTCCGTCCTTATCAGGCGGGCCGGTCGCAGCACCGGTCGGCATCACGGCGAATGCTCTCACTGCCTCCGATGCGCTTACTGAGCCTGTGGGCTTGGTAAACGCAGCACCGGGCCACTCACACCGCGCCTCCTGTCTGCTGTGCGGAACTGCGCCAAATCTAGCAACAGGTCCAGAGACTACGCTCGCTGTTTTGATGCAGATGTTGACCGCAGCCGCAGAGCTCCGTGGCCACCGAGAGAGGACTTGGATTCTTTGCGGGTCCCGCATCCGTAGCCCCGGAGGCAGTGAGTGAAGGGAGAGCACGCACGTTGTGTTCTGCATGTGTCTGTTTAGAATCTTCTCGCCCAGAAGAAAAAAGAGAGTGTTTACACAGGAGAGAAAAGTGAGAAAATGTTAATGCCTGTTTGAGAAAAGTGTATAAAGTGTGTAGTGAGGGGTTTTACAGCCTTAAAACATCTATAATAATTGCAAAAAATAGCGCTGACTACTTCGCGGATTTTGCTTATCGCAAGTTATTTTTAGAACATAACTCCCACGATAAATGAGGGACCACTGTATATCAAAGTGTTCCATTACTTGCTTACTGTTCCATTACTTACTTTTTCTGATGTTACAGGTTTTGTAAAACTTTTTTTAATTCAGTTGGTTACAACCAAAGAGCTGGCAAAAAAAAAAAAAAACAGTTTATCACCTCCACCCATATTTCTGTGTAGGCTCTCAGTTGTCCAGGTGGTTTCCATAGTAGAGAAGCTTGAATCTTCGACTGGACTGGGTTGCTTGACGTGAGGACGTTTCGCTTCAAATCAAGCAAGAATTTTAGCTGAGGAAGCTTCTGCGATTTGAAGCGAAACGTCCTCGCGTCAAGCAACCCAGTCCAGTGGAAGACTCAAGCTTCTCTACCTCCACCCATGCCAAAATCGCCTGCATTATTTATTTATTTTTTTTAATATAGTCACCATCCTGTGTTCTGAACTCTGCTAATATCGTCACTGTTGTCAGACTGACCCCACTGCCTCCGGTGCTACCGTTGCGGGCCCCGCAGAGAATCCAAGTTATTAAAAAGACACAAACCTCTCTCAGTGGCCACGGAGATCTGCGGCTGCGGTTACCAAGACCCTGCGGCGCTGCGGATTTTTCCGCAAGAAGTCTATCCTTGCGGGCTGCCGGAGCGCTCTGCATCTAAACAGAAGTGTTTCCATGCACGCTCGTGTAGAAACGTTTGAGCAGTCTCTGGACCTGTTGCTGGAGTTGGCCACAGCTCCGCACTGCAGACAGGGGGACGGTGTGAGTGGCCTGCTGCGGCAGTGAGAGTGAGGCCTGAAGGTTTTCCTCCAAAGTTTATTGTCATCTAAATCAGGCTCAAAACCATAACGCCGTGTTCCTCACAGCTGCTTCAGAAACACCTTCAGACTGGACTTTAAAAAAGCTCCACACAATAAAAAAATCCTCTGAAAACAGTTCAACTTCCACTGTGTTTACAATTGATTTTGTTATGTGTCGGACGCAGCTCGGAGAACCGACCAGCGTTTGAAGGACCCAGTATGAAATAAGCAGAGCACGGTACAAAGGCTAACTGAATTTAATACATAACAGTGAAAATATAATAACAAAAAGGTGCGGCCTGGCGTGGTGCGCTCCCAGCAGCGCTAACGGTCCGGAGCCAGAAGCTGTTTCGGACCCAAGGACCCCGCCGACACCCCCCAGGTGGCCGCAACAACCGAGTCTGTGAAAGAAGGAACCATTATGTGAGTCCACACTCTACACACAGAACACTTAAAGGTGTACAAACAGCAAACACTTCCTGGCTTGATTACTGATCAGCTTCCAAACCTGCAGGCATGGAACATCCAGTTCACAAAACTCCACCGCAGTGGAAGCTGATACATGACTAACAAACAGCTCAATACAATAAGGTGTGAGGGACACCACATTTACTGACTGTATAACTGTTAGTCACAAAATCTAACGTACCTCAGGAAGTGTGCTGACGAGCGTGAGACCTCACCCCCTCCTCTTTCACAGACTGTGCATCAAACCTGGACGTTCTCAGCATCCGCTGCTGATGAGATGGCTCCCGAGACGACGATCTCACCCGTCTGGTCACAAGGTCGAGTCTCTGGCAAATACACACTGTGCACTCCAGTCTTAAATGCCAACATGTTCCAATCCATCCAGATGCACCACAGCTGTGAGTCCTGACGAGTCGCAGGTGATCAGGGTGAGGTCCTGACAGCCTCAGCAACACAGCCACTCAGTCCCAAACGCACGCCACCTGGGAGGAAAACCAAAAAACAGAAACAAACCGGCAGCCAGGCCCCCCCAGCCATATAACAGATTTGGGCTTAAATCAGCAGGTGCCGTTCTGGTGATGACGTAGCAACAATATGGCCGTCGCTGAGGGCTGAATGGGGCTGAAATAGAGCGCAGGCTTCAGACAGCTGTCAGTTATCTTTCACCTGCGCACTTGTCATCAACTTTTATTGTTCAAGATTTCTTTTAAATATCAACATTTCATCATTTTTAGTGATTATTTGTGCACATTTTTTGCTGTCACCTACATTTTACTATGAAATATACAGATATGATTCAAATATTTAAAGATGGATCTAAAGATCCCTTCACAGGAAAGATATTATTGCTTTTACATTATTAGTTACTATTTTCTATTTATATTTGCCATTTTATTTTTACTCATCTTTGTTTTTGCATGGAAACAGTGACAACGAAATTTCATTCCACTTTGTACCTTTCACAGGGTGGAATGGCGTAAAAGAAATCTTGAATCTTGAGCAGCAGTTTATATGGCCTAATTTCATACGTCAGTCATTTAGCTGTCTTTTCTGTGGAACTGCTAGTGATTTTGCTTGCACTGTGGTGGGTAGAAGAAGTGAAGTTCAGTCACCATGTCATCTGCTCAGATTCAATGGCAGCATTATTCAGTATTTCAAATGGCAAATCTGTTAGCAGGCCAGACCTGATCAGTGAGATTCTTCAAAGCTCATTTAAACTGAAACAACAGAATATTTCAGTATGTTTCATGTAGGTTCCATCTCATTCTGAAATTGAGGCCAACGAAGTAGTAGATCAGCTGGTAAAATGAGCTCTGAAATCACAAATACGGATCAACATTCCACTTAGCAAATCTGAAGTCAAAACAATCATCAAGAAAGAAATTAACAAAGAATGGCTAAAACGATGGGACAGGGAGTCTAAATTCAGGGACAGGTTGTATCAAGGAGACAGGGGAGATGGAGTCACAGGAAAGAAGAAGTAATAACACGAGTACGTATAGGTCACACAGGTTTAAATCATACTCTCAACATATCTGGAAAACATGAAACCAGTCAGTGTTTGAGATGCAGCAGAAGGGAGACTGCTGAGCACGTGTTACTAGTGCCAAACATATAACAAAGAAGAATTCTATTAGATGATGTCAGAGCTGAGGACAGACCACTTTAACACTTCAGGGATTACTTTCTTTTTCTACACTTACACCACCTGCTTGTAGGCATGTAATTGCATATTTAAAGGGAACAGGGTTGAAATCTGTGAGTGTCAGTGCTGAACTTTAATTTGTACCTCTGCACGTCCAGACTGCTCAGGGTTTTTAATGGAAATACATTGTGATCGAATGGGACTTTTATCCGAAGTGAGCCATATGTGTGTAACGGATTAGTTAAATCAGGAGGCCCCGAACATCTACGGGAATCCTGCATCAGGACATGCGCCTCATTAATGACCAGGTCAAAATTTCCTGTGATTTTTTTTTTTTTGTCCATATGTATTTGAGCCATTATCAAAATGTAATCTGTGTGCGCACTATAAAAACTATTCAAATATGATGAGATATGAAGGAGTGAAAGCAGCAAAGTGTCAAATTGCAGCCTTTTGCAGCTGCTGCAGGCTGCGGGTCCGAGTTTGAGCACGGTGTAAAAAAAAATTAACAGTCGGGCTTTTAATCACGTAAATGACTCGCTCCGGTCCCACATGCAAGGGGTTTAATGGAAATACCGGACATGACATTTTATCCTATGTGAGCGAAAAATCCACTGTACAAAATCCTTTATATACAGTGTTTATTACATGGGAAACGATACAAAACTTTTGGACTTTTTTGTCCGGTGACTGCGAATATCTGGTGTATACGACGATGGTTTAGGGGAGTTTTACTGTACATGGGACTGAACAATAAATTTACCTCTCAAAGCTTTGACAGTTGTCTCTTTCCATCCCACATGGCTGACTTTATTTTCCCAAATTTTTCTTCTGTTCGGATCTGAAGGGAATCTTTACATCTTGAAGCCCTTGCTGTGTCTATTTGTGCATCCAAGTACACAGCAACCTGGCATTTTCAACGAATAAATAAAACATCTGGATTTACATGCAGGCAGATTAACAGCGAACACTATTTTGAACCCAAGATGGCACCATGAGTCACGTGACCTTTTTTTTTTTACTCCTCATGTCGCCACTATCAAGGTACTCAAAATGCAGCAATAAACGTGTTAGAAATACAATTCAAAATTCTATTAGGAATATACCCAATTGTAAATCTTATTGGAGCTCTCAATACAGCGATTTAAATTGGAAACACATATGGCTACACCCTTTCCAATATTGTATCTATAATAAAATTAGAGAACTACACTGGAAAATTTTACATCGCATTTACCCGAATAATCTGCTTATATCCACATTTACAGATGTAGATCCCAAATGTTGTTTTTGTGGTATAGAAGAGTCAATAATACATCTATTCTATGAGTGTAAGTTCACAAGAGATATTAGGCTTAATCTGGAGTTACTTGTTTATAATAAAAAAAAAACAATCATAGAATTAAAATAGCCAATCATAATGCAATAACCTCCTTTGAATATAAAAATAAAAATATACAATATTTAGTAAACCTATATATATATATATATATATATATATATATATATTACTTGGCAAATATCGTATACACAAAGCTAAATTCAGTCAATCTAAACCCCTTCTTAAACTATGGATAATTGAAATCAACACCTACCTTAAAACTTTAAATAACATACCAAACAAAAAAGCAATAAAGACAATAAACTTAGTAAAGAATTTCAGTTTACAATAAACCCTCCCGTACTCCTCGGGTCTGTGCTCTATAATATGTCTTCTGTTAACTGTTTGGAATGATGCCTGTCTGTTAGTCATGCTGTATGTTAGTCATATCGCTTGTCTGCCTGTGCCTCTTGTTATGTTTTTTTTTTCTTTCTTTCTTTTGTTCAATTAAAGAGAGAGAGAGAGAGAGGAGGAGGAGGAGGCTGCCGTTTGTCCGTCACACCAGCAGGGGGTGCTACGAATAAAGTCACAGAGGAAAGGCTCCGTTTCTGTATTGGAGGAAGTCATGCTTCTACAAGGAAAGATGGCTGAAGTTGTGGAGCTGCAAAAGCTAAAGGTTGGTGTTGTAACAGTTATAAAAGATTTGCTTGTAGAGTTGGGTTAATATTGAATAATATGTTGTGATCGTTGTTTGCTTTTTATATCAGTGAGCGGGGTTTGATTTCGCGCAGGGCTTAAAGGGTAAAACGTGTTCAGAGTGTAAGTGCTAACTACGCGGCTAACCATACCCAGCTAAATTCATAATGTTACAATAATGAAGACGTGTCAAAGAATGAAAGTTGTATGGCTAAATGAAATGTGTGAATTAAGGACTTGTGGTTTTTAGTGAGGAAAACAATAATGGTAATTTATTTCGGTTTACTTTGTGTATCAGGGACTTAGGATTTTCCGGAGTGGGGGTTGGGGCAGCAGCTTATTTATCATAAATGAATTAAGTTTTTCTCTGTCGAAGGATCAGTGATGCAAAGAATCTGTAATAGTAATACGTTTATTTATGAAGGACTTTCAAGTCAAGAAAAAGAATTGTACCACTGATTTTAAAAAATGAGTTAAAAGTACAGTCATTTGCCTTGTTCTGGATCACGTTTTTGAAAGTCCCGCTATACGGAGCCATAATGAAATTGAATATCCTTTATTGGGTATTTGGATATTATCTAGCTGAAAAAGTTAGGATGGGGTAGCCATTCTACTTAAAGTGTGATGCCACATTATGTGTGGTGCAATTATTTGCCGGAAATGGATCACTTTGCCCGGTTCTGGATCACGACACTCTGTGTCACTTTGGGGGCATTCCTGGCATCTGGCTGGAGCCCTTCTAATGCAGAATGATACACACTGTGCTTGAGAATGTGTTTTGAACACAAAATTATATAAATTATACTTATTAAATGAGAATATACTTAGTTTCAAAAGGCACTGTTATACATTTTTACGAGCCAAAAATGAAGTGTTTTTAAATAATAAATAAATGAAGATAAAATAAAATCTGTGGTAATAACCATTCTTGGATTTTGAAATCTCCCCCTAAGCTTTTAACGCGATGAAGTGGGTCAGGATAGCACAAAATGCCCCAACTTGTGCTATCATTTCGTACCTTATATTGTTAGAGATGGAGAGCAAAGGAGGGTTTAAAATGTGTGTAGGTGAGATTTCTCCCAAATTAAAAAGTAAAAGCCCCCACATTCATGCCCAATCATGATGTTGAGATCACCCCCAAATTTTCGCATCAGAGATAAATGCGCACAGCAATTAAACAGCAAGACATCAATCAATCAATCAATTTTTTTTTTATATAGCGCCAAATCACAACAAATAGTTGCCCCAAGGCGCTTTAAACATAAGACATAACACACTGACATTTTCTACCCAAGTAAGTAACTATTTTCCCATTCTAGAACCAATGACACTGAATGCTAACTCACCTTTGCTACTTCTTAGAGAGCGTCACTTTCACACTTGCATGAATGAGTGTCAGAAAATGGCTGGATCTGGTCGAGCTTGTGGTCGTTTGTAGACAAAACAGCAATCTTTCCATTGGTACCAAGTATTGACTTATTCGTGCTGATTACGAGAAACGGCGGCGCAAATACTACAGCAGTGATCTGGAACCGGCAATGATCCAGAACTGGGCAAGTGACTGTAATAATAAAATTACAGAAGCCATTAAAAACAACTAAAACAAAAACCAAACAGTAAAAATTAATTTAACTTTATATATATAAAATGCGAACAAATTTTTAGCTTTACTTTTGATGTTTCAACAGAAATGGACCCCATGACTTCAGATTATTCCATGCACGGAAGAGGCTCTATGGGTGGTCACAGACTTTACCAGAGCGCCCTCTGGTGGCTGTTTTTGGCCGATGAAAACATCCCCAACCGCAGTACAAATACATGTAATTTGGTCACTTTTCAAAGGGGTCATACTCGTCAATAAAGTCGATTTAATATACAGCTCAGCATTTCAGCTCAATATTTCAGATCAGCTTGGTGTATAAATCTGTATCATGACACATGGTTCGATAGTTTAAGACATAACAACTATTTCGAAATTTTATAGGTCTACAGTAGGTGTGCAGTGGATCCCAAAACTTATGGCTCAGATTAGATCATGGTTTGTAGCCTTGAATGGTCTCATTTTTTCAGATCAGCCAAAAACACAAATATAACTTTGCTTTCTGTGTATTACGTAAATTATATTATTATTGCTGTAAACCAAATTATTACAGATCAGTTGTCAATTAGGGCTAAGTCTTACAGAACGAGCCCCTCTTCAGCAGTCAAATGGTACTGGCTCAGTCAGGCTAAGACGCTAATAGAACTTGCTAACTATATAATCGGTTGCGTGAAAAAAGTTTTATATTTTTGAGGTAAACATGCACACATTAATCTCCTCAGGGGAACTGTCTTTGTAAGCAGACAATAGTAATGTTGTTTTCACTTGTTCAGTGGTGACAAGAAGCAGTTTATTCTGACTGAGTCATGTCACCCCTTTCAGTAATATTGATAAAACAACCAGCCAATGGCACCATTTGCATTTGGAATCAATAATGCACAGATCAAATTCATTTTTGTCCCAAGTGAAAAGAAAACTTCAAAATAAAAAAAATGTTGTACTTCTCCTTTACACAGTATCGTGTGAAGTAGCATCACAAATAGACACTGCATATATTCTACACATCACTGTCATTACGAAAGAAACAAAACTCACAGCAACTAGCCACATTTACTTGTATAGTCAACACCAAAGCAGAAATGCCAAACACAGATGGTAAACCAGAATTCAGCAGTTTCCAGTCAACCAAGCTGCTACACAAATGTACACCTGCCACATGTACACTGATGCAGGCAGACCATAGAAGTTGTTTACATCAGCAGCAACAATCAAGCAGTATTAAGTAAATGTACATAAAAATCAGTTAAACTGTCCAAAGCTACTCTTCACCTGAAGACATTCTTTCCCCCTGGTTTTCTTTATAAAGACTTCATTGGCACAGTCATATAATAATCAGTTCTTATCCTCCAAGCATTGTGCAAAAAAAAAAACCCTACACCTAATATCTTATTTTCAAGAAACACAATTTATATTAATTACATCATGAACTTGAACATTACCTGCCCTGTTTCACCTGGCTAACTGGCTGGCCAATCAGCTCAGATTGCTGAAGTAGCTGCAAGCCAGCTAGAAGGCCACAGAATGTCAAAGAACACACCCAACATAGTAAACTCAGAATCTTATTGGTTAAAGAATATGACAATCCACAACATCATTCCCCCTTTTTCAAGGAAAAAAATCTCAAATCTCATTGGTTGAAACAAAGTTCTTATCTATATGAGCCCCTATGGAATCAACACCGCTATAACTAAACAAATACAGTACTGGAACAATTTGTCCAAAATTATGTAGCACAAACAAAAATATTGATTTTTAGATGATACATTTTCTGGTACTGATAATATCTAGGCCAGCGCAGAAGGCCTGGCTAGCCATGGCGGCCCACCACTGCAAGCTGAGTAGGGGTTGAAATGAGTCTTTTGAGTCTGAGCAAGCTCTGGGTGAGTGTTCCGTGGGGAGGTTTTGTTAGCTAAGCTGCTCGGCTTGGAGTGTTCTGGTACATATTAGTGGTGCCACCCAACTTGCTGTACAGTTTTCTTCCCAAACACAGAGCAAATTTATCTGAGATGTCAAAAAGAGTTCATTTGCCTGGAGTTACTTGGACATGTGCCAAAGGCTCTGACTCAGAAAACAACAAAAAAACAAAAACACAACTTTTCAAACATGACCAGGTAACGGCTGGTTGGAAGCATCAGCTGAGTTCCTGTCACTCGGCCCATGATGCTAAATTACTAAATTAATCATAGCATATCAGTCAATAAACGGTCATTCATTTCTTATTAAATTTATGAAAGACATTTTAAAGAGATAAAATAAAGTACATACAACGTACGACCCCATGCCCGGGTTTCATCATCAGTTGTGATTAATCCAATTAACTAGTCCTCACCCAACCCTAATCAAGCTGTGCTTGTAGTGTAGAGTTTTGGCTTTAATTCAAGGAGTTAACAAAAAAATGCCTTATTAGTCATGTAGGAATTATAACCGTTTGTATTTGTACCATCTGTCTATTTTTGGAGCCCATAAGTAATTGGACAAATTAAATATAGTTCATATATACGAACAGCATCACCTTTTGCCAGTTTTTGTTGGCCAACTCAACGACTAATAGAAAAACATTTCTGAGTCAATGAATATGTCCTGGACATCATTAGTCATTAAGAAAAAAAATGTTATGGTATTGTATGGTAAATGTGAATAGATATTTGTTGTGATGAACAGTTGGATTGGCATGCCTAATGAATTGGCCACATAGTGTATAATGGCACATGTTTCAAGAACACAGATGATGCTGTGTGTGGACACCACAGCAAAGGACTAGTGGTGTTTCGGTGTAGCCTAACATGATGCCTGACTATCAAATAGCAGTAATAACAATGCTAGAAAATAATAATGTTAGTAGATTTTTATACGAACTTTGTCTCCTCTTGCTTTAGTTGGCTGAACTGAGGCAGGAATGTGAAGCCAGAGGTCTGGAAACCAAAGGAAACAAAGGGGACCTCATCGCCCGGCTGCAGACTTATCTGGAAGAGCATGGTGTGGCTAAATACTGTGCATATTATGACACACTTTGTAAATGGATTATACAGGCATTCTAGATCCAAGAACTGTAATCCAGTTGTACATAAATGTACACATGGCAGAGTTGTTCAGGTTGGGGGGAGAAACTGCAGACTATCAATAAAATAAATCTTTGGCTTTATTTTGCAGTGGAAATGGAGTTGCTGCCAGCAACGTTGTATGTTGTTGGTTCAGATACAGAGAAATTTTGCATTTTCAGACTACAATGATTATGCAAAATCTTAACCTATATTGGTCCTTCTTTCTTTGTGTGCACTGTGCATGTGTTTTATAATCCAAACAACAGAGGAAGATGTGGATGTGGATGAGGTTCTGGCAGAAGATTCGGAGGTAAAGTGAATGTACACACTTTTTCAGTGCTGCACTGAAATGTTCTTGATGCATCGCTTTGCTCAGTTTAAGCCACATTTCTCATTTAATCTTTTTGTGGAATAGTAATTATTGCCACCATTTTTGTATTTAGGACTTCTCTAAAGTGGAGAACGTCAATAATGAAAATGACAATAAGGAATCAGATTCTACTTTCTGTGAGCCGTAAGTTTCTTATCATTCATTTCAAAATATTATAGTTCTGTTGTTTTTCTTTACCATTAGTAGTCTAATGTAGAGGATTTTTTAACATGAATTTTAGTTTTTCATTCTTGCGTTTTGTGTGTGCTGTACTGATTTCTTTTTACACATGAATGAGTCTGATATAAATGTAATCATCCTTTTCTTGTGACTCATATCAGAGGTCAGTAACCAGTTGATTTTAATGGTCACAGGTTGCTTAGTTAAAAAAGTTATTTCGGATAAATAGAATTAAAATTTTAGATGAGGTAGTGGCCAATATACAAGTTCTCTAATGATAACCAGACAGTTAATTCCTAATTGATCATTTATAAATTGCTTGGCGGTATTTTTGTTATTGTCCACAATTCTTTGTGTGAACTGTTTACACAGATTGATCTTTGTAGCATCAACTTTCCTGTGTCTTGTTGAACAGTTAGTCACTTTTAAAGTTAGACCACTTATTTTTACTTAAAACCCCAATTCCAGTGAAGTTGGGACATTGTGTAAAATGTAAATAAAAACAGAATATAATGATTTGTAAATCCTCTTCAACCTATATTTAATTGAATACAGTGGTCCCTCGCTATAACGCGGTTCACCTTTCACGGCCTCACAGTTTTGCAGATTTTTTTTTTTTTTTTTTTTGTGCAATTTTTTTTTTTTACCGCGCATTGTGTTCTGCATCCTTATCAGCCGGGCTGGTCATGGCACCAGTTGGCATCACTGCGATTGCTCTCACTGCCTCCGATGTGGTTACTGAGTCTGCGGGCTCTGTAAACGCAGCAGCGGGCCACTCACACCACCCTCCTGTCTGCTGTGCGGAGCTGCGCCAAATCTGACAAGAGGTCCAGAGACTACGCTCGCTGTTTTGATGCGGATGTTGACCACAGCCGCAGAGCTCCGTGGCCATCGAGAAAGGACTTGGATTCTTTGTGGGTCCCGCATCCGGACCCCCGGAGGCAGTGAGCGAAGGGAGAGTTCTGCGTGTGTCTGTTTATAATCTTCTCGCCAAGAAGAAAAAAGAGTGTTTACACAGGAGAGAAAAGTAAGAAAATGTTAATGCCTGTTTGAAAAAGTGTATAAAGTGTGTAGTGAGAGGTTTTACAGCCTTAAAACATCTATAATAATTGCAAAAAATAGCGCTGACTACTTTATGGATTTCGCTTATCGCGGGTTATTTTTACAACGCAACTCCCGCGATAAACGAGGGACTACTGTACACCACAAAGACAAGATATTTAATGTTCAAACTGATTCATTTTGTGCTCTGACATGCACTGTCAGAGCACAAACCAAGTATGAAGTCAAAGGAATTGTCTGTAAACCTCCAAGACAGGATTGTTTCAAGGTACAAATCTGGGGAAGAGTACAGAAACATTTCTGCTGCTTTGAAGGTCCCAATGAGCACATTGGCTTCCATCAACTGTAAATGGAAAAAGTTTGGATCCACCAGGACTCTTAGTAGAACTGACCGCCCATCTAAACTGAGTGGTTGGGAGAAGAGTCTTAGTCAGGGAGGTGACCAAGAACCCAGTAGTCACTCTGTCAGAGCTCCAGCATTCTTCTGTGGAGAGAGGAGAACCTTCTAGAAGGACAACCATCTCTGCAGCAATCCACCTATCAGATCTGTATGGTAGAGTGGCCAGACAGAAACCACTCCTTAGTAAAAGGCACATGGTAGCCCACCTGGAGTTTGTCAAAAGGCACCTGAAGACCATGAGAAACAAAATCCTCTGGTCTGATGGCTTGAATGCCCAGCATCGTGTTTGGAGGAAACCAGGCACAATCGCTACAGTGAAGCATGGTGGTGGCAGCATCATGCTGTGGGGATGTTTTTCGGCAGCAGGAACTGGGAGACAAGTCAGGATTGAGGGAAAGATGAATGCAGCAATGTACAGACATCCTGGATGAAAACCTGCTCCAGAGCGCTCTTGACCTCAGTCTGAGGAGACAGTTCATCTATCAGCAGGACAATGACCCTAAGCACACAGCCAAGATATCAAAGGAGTGGCTTCAGGACAACTCTGTGAATGTCCTTGAGTGGCCCAGCCAGAGCCCAGACCTGAATCCAATTTGAACATCGCTGGAGAGATCTGAAAATGGCTGTACTCTAATGCTCCCTATCCACCCTGAGATGCTGCGCCACACTTATGGCATCATATTTATTGTATGGCCTTGCCTTACAATATAAAGCGCCTTGGGGCAACTGTTTGTTGTGATTTGGCGCTATATAAATAAAATTGATTGATTGATTGATCATACTCAAGAAGACTTGAGGCTGTAATTGCTGCCAAAGGTGCATCAACAAAGTATCGAGCAAAGGGTGTGAATATTTAAGTAGATGTGATTTTCTTAGTTTTTATTTTTAAATAAATTTGCAGAAATAAAATAAAAAAATTCATGTTGTCATTATGGGGTTTGTGAGTAGAATTTTGAGGGAAGTAGGCATTAATGAACCTTCATTCATTGTCCACATTTTGTTTAAATGGGTGATGTGATATCACTAACTTAGTGTTGGATTGCTAGGATTTCAGTGTTGTCTTTGGTAAACTATGGTTTCACCCACATTTTTAGTGTACAGTGGAGGTATATTAACAAATCACTTCAGTAAGTAATATCCAATTCTTCAATACTTCAGTCTTTTACAACTTTTTTCCCCTCTTTAGACCTCCTGCAAAGAAGGTGGTGAAACTTTCTCCTCCATCAACAGCCACTGAAGTAAGTATAACATGTTACAAACAAGAGTTGACACAACATGCTATCAAATTCCGCATCACAGCTGAACTTTTCCTTTAATTTCAATGGAAGCTGTGTACCTGCATATTTGACTGCAGAGATCAGTGTTAAATCTGTATTTTCATGTGCCCAATGATGACATGCAATGACAATGAGTGGTACTCATAGTTACCCCTTAAGCTTTTATTCATGGTATTTATTTCAAACATTTACATTTCATATTCACTTCTCCAGACATGTTCGACACAGAGTATGTGGAAGTATAAACTGATATATTCCTACCCCGTTACATAACTCAGTTTAACAACCACTTTACCGGACTGGGTTGCTTCTCACGTCAAGCAACCCAGTCCAGTCGAAGATTCAAGCTTCTCTATTATGGAAACCACAAGGACAACTGAGAGCCTTCACAAAAACCACTTTACCATTTTTTCAACTATTTACACAATGTAGTTTCAAGAAAATGTTCGGTTTTCTTATCAAAAACCAAAGAACAAACAATATTTCTTCTTACAGTGCCATGACTGTCCTTAATTAAACTGCTGCACATCTTGATATTAGCTAGCCCCTCCCTTAGCAAAGGTGCCACGTGTTATGATTTCATCATTCACTATTACATTATACATGTATGCATTAGGCATGTGAATCTCATCACTGACAACGATTCAGTACGATACATATAGCAATACATGGCGATACTGATGATGCGAAACAATTCACCACTGTTCCCATTCGATGCGAATTGATATGTATTTGATGGCGATTCACAGTGCGATACAATTGGGGGTGGGTATTGATCAGATTTTATCTATCGATCCAATTCTTTATCTATTCCCTTATCAATACCTGAATTTTCTGTGTACTAAAAGTAGGCTTTACGAGTTTTCTTTGTCAACGTTTTATTGGGTCTTTTAAGTAAATAAATATGAAATTGGTCACTGGATCCTTGATCTCTGGACAGAAATAGAAATAAACAAAATCTCTAGGTTTTTTTTTTTGTTTGTTTTGTTTTTTTAATAAAGCATTTCCTTTCAGATATTAATGACACAAATGTAATTCCATAGACTCTGAGGTGAGCTCTTCAGCCGGCTGTGCTGCACGTCAGGATGTAATTCATAAAAAATGCAGGACGTCTCATTTTGGGGGGAAAAAAGGTTTTGGTCTGTTATCGTTTATTGTTTGTATTATGTTTGGAAAGAGGTGTCATTTCATTTTAAAATGGGAATTCGCCCTGAAGTTATTAATTCCGACCGAAATCTGCGCGGCTCTTTGGAACTGTTTAATCCCACAAAACGCAGGATATTATTTCCTTTACCTGATGGACAACTTCATTTTACGCACAGGCTGGTGCTCGCGCCAGTGGATTTGCTGCTTCTGCAAACCAGCGAACAGTGGGTCGAAGCGCTTCTTTGTTGCTTCAAGCAGACCCTCTGCAGTCTGCAATCAACATAGAGAAATAATCATTTTCTTGATAAACACCCTCAAAAACAATGGCCGCTCTGGTGTCCCGAACCGTTCGTGGTGCATTCAATGTGCCTCAGAAAATTCGATGCAAGCAGGCAGTGAGCGATGCAACACGATTTCACCCATCAATTGAATTGATGCACACTGAATGAATCGATGCACTCACATTGTGCACGTTTGTATGTAGATACCGATTTGTATCTATTAATCTCCACATTTATTTGATATTTATTTGTATTCCCTGCTGGACAGGGCTGTAGGGTTACAATCACTTGTAATTATCATGAAGAACCATGCATTTTTTATTTATTTATTTCATATATATATATATATATATATATATATATACATACAGTGATGCCGGTAACGCGTTACTTAGTAACGCGTTACTCTAATCTGACCACTTTTTTTAGTAACGAGTAATCTAACGCGTTAATCTTTCCAAATCAGTAATCAGATTAAAGTTACTTCTCCATGTCACTGTGCGTTACTATTATTTTTCATTGTGGGTCGATAGCAGCATTAAACTTGGTCTGTGGGCAGGAGGTCGGGGTTCGACTGAACTGCCCACTTTAAGCCAGCTGTGAGCTTTTCATCCGCGTTTTTTTGCAGCTGCTCGACTCATTCTCACGTCTTAAAGCGCGGTGATCAGCACACCTGCACTGAGCTTTACAAAGACATTTTTATACTTTTTTCCTCCTTTATTTAGAATTCTGAGCTGATCGTCTCGTTAAAAACAGCTGATCCTCCGCGACGCGTCAACAACTAACACTGTTTTCCACTCAAATGCACCTAAACTCTCTTTCTGAGGACCACATGATGTGAAAACGCAATAAAACTTTACCTGTAAATCTGGTCCTGTTTTCTGCATAAATAAATGTTATCCATTCTTTGTGCTGAAACGCCAAAGCAGGGGCGAATCCAGATGGAATGTGGGCGTGGGGCAAGGATGTGCCCCCTCCCCCACAACACCCCTAGATTAAAGGTCCAGTTTTGAAGCCGTTTTTTACTACAACTACTAATACTGCTTCAAATAATAATAATTTCGACAAGTAAAATGTTTAGAGAATTTAAATGTTAGAAAAATGTTAGAATTTAATAGTTACATTTATAAACAATGTAGGTTTGAAATTGCAAGTTTTACTGTTACAGTGCTGTCAACAGTTAAATATGAGGTCAAGAAAGAGGTCTTTATTTTACTTTTTATAAAACAAGTATTTGTTTTCATTGAAGTCAAGAAAGGGTGACTATAAAGTGAGTTTTGGCAAAACAGGTATCATTGTCATGTTGATGTGGGTTGTTGTCGGCAGCTGGGGAAAGTAACTAAAAAAGTAACTAGTAATCTAACTTAGTTACTTTTACAATTGAGTAATCAGTAAAGTAACTAAGTTACTTTTTCAAGGAGTAATCAGTAATTGGATTACTTTTTAAAAGTAACTGTGGCAACACTGTATATATATATATATATATATATATATAAAGGAAGAAAATGGTGTCAGTATAAGATCTCCCGGTAAATAGCATAACCTTTTGAGAGCAACCGCTGTCGTGAATTGTCAGACAGATGTCCTGGAAAATGATTTATTTGAAAGAGTGACGACCTGAAATTGGCTTAGTGGGTGATTGTAACATTACAATAATAACAAGTAAAATGCCCAAGTGGATGAGGATTGGTAGAGGAACTTTTCCCTCTTCCTAAACTGCAAGTTGTAGTTTCAGTGTAGTGTGTAAGAAAAGTACAGATATAATAGAAATTGGAAATATTTTTCAGTCATTGTGAGCAAAACCCATACTTGTGTGCAACACCACTCTGTAAATGTTTTGTCTGATGTCTTCATATTTGATCAGAGACTACAGAAGAGAGCTGAACGCTTCAATTTGTCTGGATCATCTGAAAGCAAGAAAGTCATTCGCGCTGCAAGGCAAGTCTTTACTAAGGTCTTTTTTTTTTTTTTTGAAGTAAGGGTCAAATATATGAAACTTTTTAACCCTATGCATAGTCCTCCTAATCCCATCCACAGAAGCTTATAACCACTTCAGAGGTGTCATGAATGTGTTGGTGGCTTTAGGTCTCCTTCTTCCTTAGTCAGTTTTTGAGAACTGACTACTAAGGGTGGGGTGGGGATCAATTCTTAGATGCATTGCAATTCAGATGTTGGGTGATTCTGAATCAATTGTGTGAGTCTGACCTTTAACTTTGCTGGAGTGGTAATAATCCAAACACCTGAGTCAGTCTCCCTCCTGCAACAGCCTCCCTGGGTTTTAGAATTTAGAGGGAAAAAGAAATTCTCTGTCGCAACAAGATGCATTAAGGGTTGGTAAGGTTAGACCTTACTTGAGTGAAGTACCTTGAGGCAGCTTTGTTGTGATTGGGTGCTATATAAATGAAAAAATTAAATTGAAAATTGAATCAATAATTGTTTTATGATTGAATAGCAGCCCTCTAAATCGTAATCAAATTGTGAGGTGCCTAGATATTCCCACCCCTACTTCCTACTCCACGCAGACTTATAACACAGTTTAGCGCTGTTGTATTTTCTAATGAGTGAAGTCCAAGACCTATTTAGTAAATGTTCATGTATTCATCCTGTGATTTGTCTAAAGAAAACTGACTGTAAAAGTGATGTGAAGCTTCCTAAAATATAGTTGAGGCAACTGGACTTCTTGTTTAGCTGGGAAATGTTTTTCCACTGAAGTGGCTTCATCAGTCTTACACAGTTTTAAGCCACAGTCGCACTGTGTCAGATCAAGGAACTGAATGCAGAACTGATTCTATACATTTCTGTTAATTTTTGTCTAACAAAAGTCCTTTCTCTTCCGCAAAATGCATTTCTTGTCAGCTAATGTCTGCCAAGTTCATCAGAAAGTTTTGTGGGTGTTCAAAGCTTTCAGCGGACATCAGGCAGAGAGCTTTCCCACTGCCTGTATGCTTGTTTGCCGTTTTGTCCTGCGACTGTCTTTTATTTTTCCTGCGGCAGTCCAACTGTACATTCTGGCCTTCTGATTGGCCAAAAGTCTAGCACTAGTGGAGAAAGGACCAACACAGTAAGCACAACTCCATGTCTTGATAAAATAAACAGTGCTTTCTCTCTTTTTCTCTCCCACTGGCTGTCCTTTTCTCTCTCTCAGCGAGGACACGTGGCATAGTCGTTTGAGTGTGGAAACATGGTGTCATGTTTTCAGGCCACCAAACTCTGCTCATATGCAGCATGTTTGTATGTAAACCCTAAAATTCCTTCTGCTGAGTAGAGATGTCAGTGGAAATGTGATGTCATCTGTCCAATAGCACCCCAACTCCATGAGAGACAAAATATTTAAATATGTAACTAAATGCACCCTGACACTTGCACACATTTCACCCTCTGCACTGCCACACAATTTGTTGTGCCAGTGCATGGGTTAAAGTTCTCCATCACCACGACGGATTTCGGTCATTTGGAAAATTTAACCACGCATACGTTTGCGCACGTGGTGTCATGCGATCTTTGGGGCCGAAATATGATAGTATCATTGTCAAAGCAACATCCCATTCTGAACTACTCAAAGCAGCAGCAACGTCAGCGTGGACTGTGGAGGAAGGAACTGTGTGAATTTTCACACCTCAGATCCCCCAGACCCCCCATAATCAATACTGTGTTTTTACTTCACAGATTGAAGTGAGTTTTATTTATTTCAGATGGCTTCATACCTGTTAAAATTCACCAGAATACATAAAATTTGACTTGGTCTTTAAAAAATGTTCTGGGGGGCACCCCCAGACCCTCCAGAATCAAGACTACGCCGCACCCCCCACCACCCTTTTATGTACCTTTATGTTCAAGTTTTGCATTCTTTTTATGCTTTGTCTGTCTCTCTTTAGAGGCTATTTAGAATAGATTTGTATACTGTATAATGTGTTTATTGTTTTTGAGGAAAAAAGAGTGTGTGCCCCCACTACGCCACCTTTTAGGGAATTGCTGGCATTGATTTTTGCCAGGAAACAATTTCAGTCAGATGAAAATTTATTGCTTTAACCCATGTGCCAGTGTGACCTGTTGTGTTCTGCTGGATCCTGCGCTTTGTGCCGCTGGACACTGTTATATAAAATAATTATTTTGTAACAGATTAATCATTTGCTCTGAGTTTAACTGATGAAACCACCTCTGATCGCTTCAGGAATCACAGGAATTTTCTATAGCTGCAGCTTTTTTCTACTTATGGACTTCATGACGTGGAGAACACATTTGGAATTGTCTAAAAAGTAATTGTTGTATTTATATTGTAATGGCTTGGTAAAACAGTTGCATTTTCATTCCTTCTTATGAGTATCTGTAAAATTAAGTTCATGATACATTTAACATCTCGTCATAATTGTTCAGATGAGCTGCACTGTGATGCACTGCGCTAACGCAATGAGTCGCAGTGACACTCAGTGTTCACGTAAAGTTCACATAATTAATGCGTACCAGAGATTTTGAACATTTCAAAATTTTCTTTGGGCACTTGCACGAAGCCGCGCACGGTTTATGAGTTTACTCTTTGGCATGGCAGATCGTGTACCAGTCCACGGAACAGATTTGTGCAAGTGTCAAGGCACCATGATCCTTTTACTCTGTCAAGCCCCTTTCACATTGACGTATTCATAGAGTTGCTCATTGCAGCGTATCGTCTACGCCGAGTTGAGCAGGTCTACGCCGAGTTGAGCAGCTCTACGCCCACTTTTAGCAGCTCTACGTTGAGTTTTTTCTCATGCGCAGCAGTATGTTGAGGGCTACGCGCATAGGACGGAAGAAATTAAACAATTTTCTTTGGCGTAGATCACTGGACAGTTTTAAGCAGGTCTGTGCAGCACAGCATTACTGCATGCAAGTCTGTGCAGCACAGCGTTACTGCATGCAAGTCTGTGCAGCACAGCGTTACTGCATGCAAGTCTGTGCAGCACAGCGTTACTGCATGCAAGTCTGTGCAGCACAGCGTTACTGCATGCAAGTCTGTGCAGCACAGCGTTACTGCATGCAAGTCTGTGCAGCACTGCGCTCCTGTACACAACCAAAAACTGAGTGCGTGAATCCAGAGGAATCAACTGAGAACATGATCACACAGCCCACAGCACCTGTGTGGTCAGAACAGGGAATCGAACCTCAACTCAGATATCCAGAAACAACAGCGCTCTCTCTCTCTGTGTGTCTGATCAAACCTGTGACTTTAAAATAAAAGCGCGCTCACTGCATGTTGGTGCGCTCATCAAACGCCCTGATCGATCAGGTCTGATCAAACCTGGAAAGTGCTGTGACTCTTTAAAATAAAAGCCTCGTTGCTGCATGTCAGTGCGCTCATCAAATGCCCTGATCGAGCAGGTCTGATCAATCCTGAAAAGAACTGTGACTCTGCACCACACGGTGCAGTAGTGAACAGAACACACTTCCACAGAAGCAGAAAATAGCAGCTTTGGCTACAACTGTAAAAACGTCCTGATACAGTCCACTGTTTTCCAAGTGCAGTGATGTGTTCTGCACAGCCGGCAGGAGTGAGCTGGTTTTAAATAGCGGCAAGGTACACGCGACTGTGTGCACATTAAAAAGCGAACACACGCAGCTGCGAGTATGAAACGAACACAGAAATGGGCTGAGTACGCGCGCATTTCAGGCATATTTAAATGAAACACAACGCCACAATCCGCAGCTCTACGAATATGCCAATGTGAAAGGGGCTTCAGTCAGTGTGACAGAGGCGTTAGGGTGCCCTGACACGAGCACACCTGTGGTTCACGCAATAGCACGACCTGTGTCGTTATAATCCCACCCGCTGTGTTCACAGCTGGACGCCATCCTTTGTTCCACCAGCTGCCATGTGCTCTGCGCTGGATGCTACAGTGAGGAAAATAAGTATTTGAACACCCTGCGATTTTGCAAGTTCTCCCACTTAGAAATCATGGAGGGGTGTGAAATTTTCGTCTTAGGTGCCTGTCCACTGTGAGAGACATAATCTAAAAATAAAAAAAAATCCGGAAATCACAATGTATGATTTTTTTTTTTTTTTATTTATATGTGTATGTATGTATGTATGTATATATTTATATATATGTATGTGTGTGTATGTATGTATGTATGTATATGTATATATATATAATTTTTATGTTACTGCTGCAAATAAGTATTTGAACACCTACCAACCAGCAAGAATTCTGGCTCACACAGACCTGTTAATTTTTCTTTAAGAAGCCCTCTTATTCTGCACTCTTTACCTGTATTAATTGCACCTGTTTGAACTTGTTACCTGTATAAAAGACACCTGTTCACACACTCAATCAATCACACGCCAACCTGTCCACCATAGCCAAGACCAAAGAGCTGTCTAAGGACACCAGGGACAAAACTGTAGACCTGCACAAGGCTGGGATGGACTACAGGATAACAGGCAAGCAGCTTGGTAGAAGACAACAACTGTTATGATTATGTATTAGAAAGTGGAAGAAAGTGTAGTTCTGAGAAAGCTCAGAACTACACAGGAGGACCTGGTCAATGACCTGAAGAGAGCTGGACCACAGTCACAAAGGTTACATTAGTAACACATGATGCTGTCATGGTTTAAAATCCTGCAGGGCAGCAAGGTCCCCCTGCTCAAGCCAGCACATGTCCAGGCTTGTTTGAAGTTCACCAGTGACCATCTGGATGATCCAGAGGAGGCATGGGAGAAGGTCATGTGGTCAGATGAGACCAGAATAGAGCTTTTTGGAGTCAACTCCACTTACCATGTTTAGATGATGAGAACAACCCCAAGAAAACCATCCCAACCATGAAGCATGGGGATGGAAACATTCTCTGGCGGTGCTCTTCTGCACAGGGGACAGGACGACTGCACCGTATTGAAGGGAGGATGGATGGGGTCATGTATTGTGAGATTTTGGCAAACAACCTTCTTCCCTCAGTAAGAGCATTGAAGATGGGTCAATTGCTGGGGCTTCCAGCGTGACAATGACCCCAAACACACAGCCAGGGCAATTAAGGAGGGGCTCCATAAGAAGCATTTCAAGGTCCTGGAGTGGCCTGGCCAGTCTCCAGACCTGAACTCAATAGAAAATCTTTGGAAGTAGCTGAAACTCCAAACTTGAAAGATCTAAAGAAGATTTGTATGGAGGAGTGGACCAAAATCCTTGCTGCAGTGTGTGCAAACCTGGTGAAAAACCACAGGAAGCATTTGATCTCTGTAATTGCAAACAAAGGCTACTGTACCAAATATTAACATTGATTTTCACAGGTGTTCAAATACTTATTTGCAGCAGTAACATACAAATAAATTATTTTAAAAAAATCATACATTGTGATTTCCGGATGGCTTTTTTTTTTTTTAGATTATGTCTCTCACAGTGGACATACACCTAAGGTGAAAATCTCAGACCCCTCCATGATTTCTAAGTGGGAGAACTTGCAAATTTGCAGGGTGTTCAAATACTTATTTTCCTCAATGTATATAAAATAATTATTTCGTGGCGGATTAATTTTAAATTTATTGCAGTGTAAGTTCTTATATACAAGTAATTCGATCTGGGGTCATTGGTGCATAAACAACAATAATAAGAAAAAAATAGTTCTGCAATAGCCTGGCTGCATTAAAAACAGCACGGCACAGTACAATGGCGCTGTCCTAACAGTATGATGGCGCAATGCCGTTGTTCCATTTTCTGGGGAGAACCCTGCTTTGTTGGTGGAAAGTAAATATTTTATTATTTAATATTGTAAATATTGATTATCGCTCTCTTTCAGGTTTGGTTTACCCAGTGATGCTTCAAGTCCCTCTCCAGGTGTGTGGTCACATTTTCTGATACTAAATCTAAATTTTAAATATTTTATGCGAACTAGGGCAACAGTGAAGATGATGAAACCAAAGAGAGACTGTTGTATAATCTGTTATATGCTTTTACAAATTATTCTTTGTTTTCTGCATTCTTTAACTTGTTCTCAAGTGTTGACTGTTTTTCTAACCCACTTTAAATGTCTGTCTCCCACATAGGTCATGTTGCAAATAGTAAAGCTGCTGTAAGTTTTGCATATACTGTGTGCACATCATTTAGTGCAAATATTTCCTGAGTATTTAGTTTGCTTATTTGAATCTTTTTGTGTCTCATAAGGTGAATATAGAACAACTGAAGAAACGAGCAGAACGGTTTGGCATGAATGTGTCGGCCATTTCTCAAAAGGTGAGATGACTATATACAAAATCAATCAATCAATCAACTTTTTTCTTATATAGCGCCAAATCACAACAAACAGTTGCCCCAAGGCGCTCCATATTGCAAGGCAAGGCCATACAATAACCATGAAAAACCCCAACGGTCAAAACGACCCCCCTATGAGCAAGCACTTGGCCACAGTGGGAAGGAAAAACTCCCTTTTAACAGGAAGAAACCTCCAGCAGAACCAGGCTCAGGGAGGGGCAGTCTTCTGCTGAGACTGGTTGGGGCTGAGGGAAAGAACCAGGAAAAAGACATGCCGAGAAGGGGGGCAGAGATCGATCACTAATGATTAAATGCAGAGTGATGCATACGGAGCAAAAAAAGAAAGAAACAGTGCAAAAACAACAAAAGCATGCATGATGTCAGTACTGTTGACTTCTTTTACAAATAAATACATGAAATGTATTTACATGTTATTAACATAGGAAATCTGTACAGGAGCTTAAAGAGAATCAGGCTCGAGTCTGGCAAACAATATGAAATTTAACTTCCTACCCCTGTGTGGTGCTTTGAGTCTGTGGGGACTCATTTTTCAATCTTTACTAAAAGACTCCTCAGACTCATTGCACTTGGCTCATTTTTTATGAAGAACATTTGAAAGAGCACATTTTCATTGACTCCACACTGTGTGTTCCTCTACACATTTTCAATTCTATTTCAGTTTATTCTATTTATAACGCACCAAATCACAACAAAAGTTGCCTCAAGGCGCGTCACACAAAACAGTGAAAAATTACAATGAGTGAGTAAATTAAAAGATTCAAATACACAAGTAAAAGAATAAAACTGATTTAAAAAAAAAATCAGTTATTCATAAGGAAGGGAGTAAAATTACGTTTTTAGTCTTGACTTAAAATGTCCATGAAATCTGACTGCCTCACAGTCGCAGGGAAACTGTTCCATAGAGCGGGTGCACAATAAGAGAAGGCTCTTTGATCCTCTGACTTCTTCACCCTAGGAACACACAGTAGTCCTGCATCCTGCGACCGCAAAACCCGGGCCGGTACATTTAAATTACATTGAGGACGGGGCACAGCTAGTTTTGCAAATGTGGCTCTTAATCACAATAGATGATGATGAAAAGATTTTCTACTTGGAGGACTTTAGAAATTATGTTTGAAGAGTGAGAAGCTTTACAAAATCAAGTGGAAGAGTAATTTCTTTCAGCTTCTTGTTTTGTTTGTTTTTTTATTTGGGGAGGGGGTTGGGTCATCACAGTGGCTCATATGAATCTTAATTTTGATTTGACACTCATTTTATGCTGGATGACATTCCTGGTGCATCTCCAGATGTACATGAAAAATGGGGCATGGGGAGTCTTGAACCACACTAGTCACTTCTGTCACCGTGCCGCCAAGAAATTTCAGAATATGAGGATCACACATGTAATGAGTTTGAAGACGAGGAGGAAATTGACAATCATCTAGCTGAAAAATGATTAATCCACTATGAAATAATTATTTTATATACGCACTGTCCAGCAGCATCCAGCTGGGAACACAGCGGGTGGCATTGTCACGACGAATTGCGTGGCAGTGCGGAGGTTAAATGCGTGCAAGTGTTAAGGCATCTTTAGACATTACTCTTTTGAAAAAGTAGACAGGCCACTTGAATTTTCAAATGGGGTGGCGCTAGGTAGGCGTGGAAAATTACACAGAAGTCAAAATTTAAAAATGCTCCAGGCATACTGAAAGCACAATATTTGTCTCATCAAGATTTGTAAAAGGTATAGTTTGGACTATCTATGACTGAATGTTACATAGTTACAGTGAGGAAAATAAGTATTTGAACACCCTGCGATTTTGCAAGTTCTCCCACTTAGAAATCATGGAGGAGTCTGAAATTTTCATCTTAGGTGCATGTCCACAGTGAGAGACATAATCTAAAAGAAAAAATCCGGAAATCACAATGTATGATTTTTTTTTTTTTTTTTTTTTTTTTATAATTCATTTGCATGTTACTGCTGCAAATAAGTATTTGAACACCTGTGAAAATCAATGTTAATATTTGGTACAGTAGCCTTTGTTTGCAATTACAGAGGTCAAACGTTTCCTGTAGTTTTTCACCAGGTTTGCATACACGGCGGCAGGGATTTTGGTCCATTCCTCCACACAGATCTTCTCTAGTTCAGCCAGGTTACTGAGCTGTCACTGAGAAACACGGAGTTTGAGCTCCCTCCAAAGATTTTCTATTGGGTTTAGGTCTGGAGACTGGCTAGGCCACTGCAGAACCTTGATATGCTTCTTAGGGAGCCACTCCTTGGTTATCCTGGTTGTGTGGTTCGGGTCATTGTCATGTTGGAAGACCCATCCATGACCCATCTTCAATGCTGTAACTGAGGGAAGGAGGTTGTTCCCCAAAATCTCGCAATACATGGCCATCCTCTCCTTAATACAGTGCAGTCGTCCCGTGGCATGTGCAGAAAAACACCCCCAAAGCATGATGCTTCCACCCCCATGCTTCAGAGTAGGGACGGCCTTTTTGGGATGGTACTCGGCATTCTTCTTCCTCCAAACACGGTGAGTGGAATTAAGACCAAAAAGTTCTATTTTGGTCTCATCTGACCACATAACTTTCTCCCATGACTCCTCTGGATCATCCATATGGTCATGGCCAAACTTAAGACGGGCCTGAACGTGTGCTGATTTAAGCAGGGGAACCTTCCCTGCCATGCATGATTTTAACCCATGACGTCTTAGTGTATTACCCACAGTAACCTTGGAAACAGTGGTGCCAGCTCTCTTCAGGTCATTGACCAGCTCCTCTTGTGCAGTTCTGAGCTGATTCCTCACCTTTCTTAGGATCATTGATACGCCACTGGGTGGGATCTTGCATGGGGCCCCAGTTCGAGGGAGATTGACAATCATATTTAGCTTCTTCCATTTTCTCATAATTGCTCCAACAGTTGATCTTTTTTCACCAAATTGCCCCGTAGCCCTTTCCAGCATTGTGGAGGTCTACAATTTTGTCTCTGGTGTCTTTGGACAGCTCTTTGGTCTTAGCCGTGTTAATAGCTGGAGTCTTACTGATTGTGTGGGGTGGACAGGTGTCTTTATGCAGCTAACAACCTCAAATAGGTGCTTCTAATTTGGAATAATAAGTGGAGTGGAGGTGGACTTTTTAGAGGCAGACTCAGGGCCAGCCCAAGCCTTTATGGGGCCTTAAGCAGAATTTCATTTGGGGGCCCCCCTACCATCACCTCAGCACCAGATGCCTCATTATTCTATAACACTGTTATGTGTGTAACGTACCCACAATCATTAGCATTATTTGTAATTATCTTACATCATACAGGTGTCATTCTTGTTTTTAACCTTAAAGGGGTAGCAAACTCATAAATATATTTTAATTAACTTCTACATACAGAGTGATGTATAAGTATGGCTCATTAATTTAACTATTTGAAAGTAACATCAGCAGGCAGGAGACTGCATTTATAGTAAACACGTTAAATAGCTTAATTTCTTGTGCAATGGTGTGCAAAATGTTCAATATCCAAATACAAAAGAGAATCAAATGACATTCACATTATCTTACAGAAAACTAAAGTTGTAATCAAAATTAATCAATCAATCAATTTTTTTTTATATAGCGCCAAATCACAACAGACAGTTGCCCCAAGGCGCCTTATATTGTAAGGCAAGGCCATACAATAATTATGTAAAACCCCAACGGTCAAAACGACCCCCTGTGAGCAAGCACTTGGCTACAGTGGGAAGGAAAAACTCCCTTTTAACAGGAAGAAACCTCCAGCAGAACCAGGCTCAGGGAGGGGCAGTCTTCTGCTGGGACTGGTTGGGGCTGAGGGAGAGAACCAGGAAAAAGACATGCTGTGGAGGGGAGCAGAGATCGATCACTAATGATTAAATGCAGAGTGGCGCATACAGAGCAAAAAGAGAAAGAAACAGTGCATCATGGGAACCCCCCAGCAGTCTACGTCTATAGCAGCATAACTAAGGGATGGTTTAGGGTCACCTGATCCAGCCCTAACTATAAGCTTTAGCAAAAAGGAAAGTTTTAAGCCTAATCTTAAAAGTAGAGAGGGTGTCTGTCTCCCTGATCTGAATTGGGAGCTGGTTCCACAGGAGAGGAGCCTGAAAGCTGAAGGCTCTGCCTCCCATTCTACTCTTACAAACCCTAGGAACTACAAGTAAGCCTGCAGTCTGAGAGCGAAGCACTCTATTGGGGTGATATGGTACTACGAGGTCCCTAAGATAAGATGGGACCTGATTATTCAAAACCTTATAAGTAAGAAGAAGAATTTTAAACTCTATTCTAGAATTAACAGGAAGCCAATGAAGAGAGGCCAATATGGCCAAAATTAAATACTTAAATAAATAGAATACTTAATCTCCAAAATGAACATAGAAATCCACAACATAACAGCAATGTGTGTGCATTGCTATGCACACACATTGCACTGGGGGCTATTGATTTAACTTTGGCCTGCAAACCGTTGAGAGCTGAGCTACTTTTCCCCACCTTTTGCACCAAATTAATCTGAGGAGTTGATCTGCCCTGCTGTTTAACTCTAAGTTTTTCTTCGTAAGGAAGACTATCAAATGGCTTTGCCAAAATCTGGTCCACAACATTCAAATTGTCTGCCATTATGTGCAGCTTGCTAACTGGGGTTGGCACGAGGCTAGTGTGAAGTTTGTCCGCCTGTGAGTGCTTTGTGACGTTGGAGGAGCTCAGCAGCACCCGCTACTCGGTAGGGACAGAAACTGCTATAGAAGTCAGAAAGAGTGATAGAAGTCAGTCTCCAAACACAAGCAGCCACAAAAAAAACACCAGAAATAGAATCTCGATTTGTCACTAGTCGTTTTTAACAAAGAAAATGCCGCTAAGAGGATTAAGAAAGTCTCCGGTTCAACTCAGAACAGAATGAAAATGCTCCCACGGATGTTTACACCAAAAGATCGCTGATTCGCTCATTTCGCTGTCAATCAAAAAGGGATTCAGCCTCAGGCAGATCATCCAATCATCATGCAGAAGCTGAGCGTCCGGGCCAGCCGAGGCCAGCCCACTGCCCCATAGACCCCCAGAGACGCTGAGCGTCCAATGGGCGGGACAAAGCCCAGCATTTATCCAATGACTCGTCTCGTTTCGCTCCATGCTTTGTGTCGCTATTGAAGTCTGTGGACTGCTTAAAGCACTATGAAGCTGCGGGTTTGAGTGAGAGGAAAGCCATGTCGTTACCAGTGATAAGAAGCTGATTCTGAACAAAAGTTGAGCGCGTTGTACCGCATATTTAGTCAATGACGTACACACAACAGTATATATTTGATCACTTATTTTTTTACATTTTAGGGGAAGCTGAGCTTCCCTTGCAGTCTTAGAGCAATCGCCTTTGACTTTAAGACACCTAAAGCACTTTACACTAAACGAACGGAGCATTTCGCAAATAATGACAACAAAAATTGTAAATATTGGACATGCAAACCTACCTTTGTCTTGTTGGTTTTTTTTCCTCGTCTTCCAGCTTCTTTTTTGTCTTTTCTCCGCTCCAGAGGGATAATTTATTTTCTGAGACATGACTTGCACTCACTTCTTTCCTCACGATTAGTCATCGACCACCTGACCCAAGCGGTGCATCTAAATTTGCCCAACGATGGCAGCAGCCAACAGGAGGCATCAATTAACCTAGTATTGATATTTTGTCAAAATTACTTTATTTTTTTTCGGGTGTAATACAGTTTCGTTTAAATTAGTCAATATTATTTTAATTTCATGTATAGATTTACTTTTTTATCACAACATCTCAGTGCTCTCGGGGCCCCCTGGTGGCGTGGAGGCCCTAAGCGACCGCATAGTTGGCGTATGCCTTGGGCCGGCTCTGGGCAGACTAACAGGTCTTTGATGGCTAGAATTTCTGCTGTTTGGCAGGTGTTGAAATACTTATTTGCAGCAGTAACATGCAAATAAATTGTTAAAAAAAAAATCATACATTGTAATTTCCTGATTTTTTTTTTTTTTTTTTTTTTATGTCTCTCACAGTGGACATGCACCTAAGATGAAAATTTCAGACCCCTCCATGATTTCTAAGTGGGAGAACTTGCAAAATTGCAGGGTGTTCAAATACTTATTTTCCTCACTGTATAAGTTAAAAACAGCAAGAAATGGTGACAAAGGTCAAAGGTTTGTACAGGGGTTAGGGCCCCTTCACACATAATATGAATGTGGTCGAATTGCACATGAATCAGGAATCATATACAATACATGTAAAATTGTAGCTGTCTCCAACACCTCATACACATGTTGCTACAGCTATTTGAGCACACCACTGGCTGAAAGACAGTGTGCCCTGTGAGAGCCCATTCGATCGCTCTCAAGGCAGGTGTTGGCCAAATTCCAGGTGACACACACGAACATCTAATGGTGCCCTAACTCTTGCACGACTTTGATGCAAGCACTGTCATGCAGGAAAGTAAACTCAACTTTAACGGGTGTAGTCTGGTTGTGAGTGTGGCACCGGCGCTTGTAACTGCACAAAGAGAATTTTGAAAAGGTCAAAACATCTTTCACACATAAACCTATCCCACAGACCAAGGTGTCACTCTGTGATCAGATAAGAGGCGCCTCGCAGGTGGGGGGCTGCGTGAAACACACGCACACATATGTTGTTAGGGGAGCTGACACTCTGGCATGCCACATGCATACTTGGCAACTTCACAGTCGTGGGAGCACTTAAACAAATTTCACTACCAGCTCAAAAGTGATTCCTGACTGTTTTTGTGCTAACAGCATGAACAGCCACACATTTTCTAAGTGCCAAGCGAGCGGTGTTGAGGTGCCCTGACACTTGCATGACTTTGATCCACGCACTTGCACACATCATCGTTATAATCCCACCCGCTGTGTTCCCAGCTGGACGCCACGCTTTGTTCCACTGGCTGCTGTGCACTGGACGCTGCATCTGTAAAATAATTATTTCGTAGCAGATTAATCATTTTCTCTTCGAGTTGGCTGTTGAAAACAGCTCGAATCGCTTCCTGAATCACAGAGGCGCGCTCCAGCCTCTGCATTTCTCACGTGCATGCATCCTGAACAAGAGGGAGAACGCATTTGGAGCCGTCTAAAAAGGTAATTTTGTCATGTTTATTTTCCCATGGCCTGGTAAAACAGTTGCATGTTCTTTCCTTCTTGTGTGCAGCTGTAAAAGTATTTTTGACAGATTTAACATTTCATTATAATCGTTCAGACGAGCTGCGCTCTGATGTGGTGCACTGACGCAGTCACTCGCACTGTTCACTTCTTTACTCGGCTTGACGAGCTGCACATAGTGTTGGCATGTACATCGCACAACGTTCACTACCACTTCATGTTTGTTGCATGACATTTATGCGTGAAAGATTTTTTTTTGAACATTTCAAAATTCTCTTTTCGCAATTGCACGCCCCGGTGCCCCCTCAGGTTCAGTCTACACCCGTTAATGACGAGTTTACTCTCCTGCACGACATAGTGCATGCATCAAAGTCATGCAAGTGCCAGGGGGCCTTAACCTTAAAACTCACTCAAACTTTGCAATGAATAGAACAAAGCCAACTTCAAAGGTCATTCGATTTCAAATTAATTTAACTTTGGTTTATAATAAATAAAAGCTACTCCTCAACTTTGAGAGCTTTCAGTTGTAATTAGTTTTGCTTTGGCTTTGATATCTCATCGACGTCACCTGAATGCAGTGGGTAATGTCTTAATGTAATTTAAATTAATTTTCAAATAATTATGAAATAGTGTGAGATAACATTTCAACTCCATTCAATTCAGTTTTGAACTGCCTGCTCCAGACAGATTTACAATACAGTATCATGCTGTCTGCATTTAATGATTGAACTACATATTCAGTGATTTGGAAGTTTTCATGTCTGTCTCCTGGCTTATCTAATGAAAAAAATGTTTGTAAAAGTGATTATTTATTTATTTTATGAGAATCCTTTTGTGCCAGTTGACTTGACAAACAATTGAAACTGTCATTTCCATAAGTTGATTTGCATAGAATGAAGGGTGATGGATGGCTTTCTTTGCAACTACCCACTCCACCAGGTGCTTTCACTGATTAATTGATTCCATCTGCTCAAAGTGATGTTAATCAGTCAAATCACCTGTTGGAGTGGGTGGTTGCAAAGAAAACCTGCATCCCCTTGGCCCTTTCTGGAACGAGTTGAATGCCCCTGTTGTAGAGGGTATGCACCGATGTCGCCAAACCACGCCGTGAGATGGTATACCTCCATGTTGTATGGGAAACTATGGACAGAAAAGCTTAACATTCCAATATTCCGCAGCCTAAGAGCAAAATACTTTTTTGTTGCAAAGTCTGAGAAGGATAGGTATATGACGACATGGTGTGAACTGGGCTTCAGGACCCGTATTTTTTCCAGATCTTTTTGGAGCTGCTGGCATGCGAATATGCCCCTGATATTTAGTACACGGATATCTACAGCTGTTTTGTCAGGGATACAAATACTTTGTTGCGGGGTGTGTGAACAAGGTCATCATAAGACGTGTTTCAGATCATCACAGCAAAGGTGGTCTACTTTTGCACTGTTTTGTTTTTAAATTGCACATCCGCAGTGCACGGGTTAGTTTATGCTGTTTATCCTGTTTAGCAAAACATGCAGGTAAAATACATGTTAAATACTTTTCATACCAACATAACTTGCTTTAATGATTGTCATTGTTTATAGTATGTGTGTTTACTGAGGTTAATTCACAAAACGCTGCTTCGGCTTTAACGATTGCCGTTTGATTCATGAAAATTCAGTAAGGTATATCTTATACATTCCAAATCTTAGATGGAACTCTACTAGTGTATACTAAGGTACATCTAAATATCTTTAAAAGGAAAAAAAAAAAAAAAGCAGAGCCGGGGATGGTAGGTTTTTGTTTTAAAATATGACGCAATAATCCTACATTCGGGGACAGCCCTCATCTGTCCCCAACAGGAACACGGCACTTTCTCTGAGTTTTTGGACAAATTACACGGCAATAAGACCCCAGCCTGACCAGAAAATCACTAAGGGCCCTTGGGCAAGGTCCTTAATCCCTGAGTTGCTCCCGGTGTGTGGTGAGAACCTTACATGGCAGCACCCTGACATCAGTGTGTGAGTGGGTGAATGTGAGGCATAATTGTAAAGCGCTTTGAGTGTCTGTCTGATGCAGATGGAAAAGTGCTATATAAATGCAACCCATTTACCAAAATGCAAAGAAAAAAATGATGATGCGGTGGAAAGTGGGCAAGTGTTGCAGTTTGTTTATGACCTGGAGCTTAAAAATGTGGAGGCAGTTGTGCAGGCGAGAGAACTCGGCTACTCTGGTTAGCTGTGTAGGCTAACACTTACCAACACAGCCTCTCCCATTTGTCTTGTCTTCCCTTCTCCATGGGAACTGAAAAAAATGCACTTTTCATGACTGCTTCAGTGACTACAGCTGAAAACAAAACAGTTGAGCAAGGTAGGTAGGCTGTCTCCGAATGGTCAAATCCCGCGATATCACGCAGGGCTTCAAACAAGACTGTGCTGCCCAATTATTAACATCCATCCATCCATCCATCCATCTTCTTCCGCTTTATCTGGAGTCGGGTAGCGGGGGCAGCAGCTCAAGCAAAGCCGCCCAGACCTCCCGATCCACACACACCTCCTCCGGGGGAACCCCAAGGCGTTCCCAAGCCAGCCGAGAGATGTAGTCCCTCCAGCATGTCCTGGGTGTCCTCCATATCTACAATTATTAACATGGTTACCTATTAATTAAACCTGTACTACAAAAATGTTACGTTTTGTTATTAGTGTAATAATTTGGTAAAAGTTAAAGTTGGAAATGATTCCTTCGTTCATAGATTTCATATTAAAAAGAGGCTAAGCTGTATTTTTTTATTATTTATTTATCTATTCTGTTTAATGCCCTTCTTAAATTTTGGGACTTCTATCCTTATGTTGGGAATTTTTGTATTTTTTAAAATACGAGTAAATGCTATTTACGAGAATGCTTTTCATATAAGGGTAAAAGTTGGTTGTAAAAATTATGGCTGTGTATTGGTAAGCTAACCAAATGAATAATTAACTAATCAGATAATAGTCAATAAATTAATCAAAACATAAAAGCTTGAGTAATCAATAGATTAATCAGTTACACAAATAGCTGAAAAGATTCATACAAATCATGACTCAGTCAGGTTTCTTAACACGTCACCGGATGGACACGTGAACATTTCCAAAGCACTGAATATGTCTTAGACTTCATTTACATCAATCATTAAGAAAAATAAACAGTAAATCTGGGTGGTGTAGGGAGTTCTTAAAAACTGAATTTGAACAATCAAGACACCCAAGAAGTTAGGCTGCTGTGGCTGTGATCAGAGAATCTGTTCAGTCTGGTGGACTGACACAGTCTGTTTTGTTTTTTTAACAAAAAAATATTCAGCTAATGTTTGCCAGAAGGCACAAGAAACTCGAGCCTGGATTTGATCTCTTCTTGTATGAAAATCAATTTCAATTTATTAATTTATATAGCGCCATCTCACGACAGAGTCGCCCCAAGGTGTTTCACATAACAGCACAAAGTAATTTAAAATCAAGAAAGGCACAATAAAAGGATAAAACACAGTAGAATAAAAAGAAATTACAAGGCAAACATAAAACAAATTAGATTAACGATAAGACAGTCTGAAAAAGTGGGTCTTCAGAAAATCTTTTCAAATGCTACATTTTAGTCAAAAAATTTTGTCTCCTTTGTTAAATGACTTTTTAAATTTTAACGTATTGTGGAAACAGTTTTGTGGCGGAGGGGATTTCCAAGCCTCCATACTTGTTTAAATTTGCATTAATTCATGCAGTCATAAAATTACAACTTCCAAGAGGGTATGCCTTCATGTTTAAAATTTGCTTTGCAATTTAGATAATTTTCCTGCAATATTTCTTTGTCACTGAAATGAAATTAACATGTTTGCAGATTGAAGAAGATGAAAAGCTGAAGAAAAGGAAGGAGAGATTTGGAATCCTAACGAGTGCCGCTTCAGTTGGTGTCGATGATGTTGAGGTATCAGTTTTTGTGTTTGGTATTTTTATCATTTGGTTGTCACATTTAATCAGGATAATGCAGATGACCTATATAAAATACAACTTGTCTTGCCTGGAAACTATTGAGATGATTCAGGTTTTGTATTCATGTTGGTAACTTATGGTTTTCCTTTTTTCACAGGCGAAGAAAACGAAGCGTGCTGAAAGATTTGGGAAAGTGTAAATAATGTTTTTGTGCTATTTTGTAACACCTTTTGATTAATGTACCTCGTGGGTCCCAAAGACGGCAAACTAATAGGATTCATATAAATCAAAAGTGTACTTGAATATGTAGGTTAAACTGGAGGAGCAGTTTCAGTATATTCTTCTGCAAAGACCAGTGGTTGGAATATCTGTGCCAATCTTTTGATCATACATATTTAAATTTTTAAATGGCTGTTGAATTATTATTTTCCATAACTGGTTACTCCAGTTAATGGGGGGGGATGGTTTCTTTTAATGAGAAATCATCAAAAATACTAAGAAATGCTTCGTGTTGCAAAGTTGAAGAAAAAAAATTCTAGCATCTGTCATTACATCCCAGTCTGCACCAAAATTTAATAGGTACTTCCTTCAGCATATATCAAGCACATTTTTTCTTTTTCTTTGTTCCTTTTTTGACCAACCAACCATGCATAGTTTCCATAATGGAGGTAATTATTAAGTAGTATAAGTACTGTAATCCACAAAGTGAGTACTTAGTCACTGCTGTCATGCAATGTTTTTCTTTTTGTCACATAGCAAAAAAAAATTTAGGTGCATATGTATTTCGACATTAAGGGTTTTTAATTTGCCTTTTAAAACAGATGGCAGTAGAAAGCGAACATGTGCAGACTTTGAGCTATTATTTGGGAATAGTTTCATTACAGAAAGCCATGTAGAAAACACATTGCTTTTTGTGTGTGGTCACATGAAATCTAGGCTAAACTTGGTAAAATATAAAGTTTGAGACTAACCTAGATTTCCTTTCTTTTTTTATACCCCACCAGTGGTAAATGCAGAGGAGATTACACAACTTCACTGCGTCTATGTGTGTATCAGTCACACTTTCTTGTGCACAGGATGACTTGAACCAAGTATATCTGCTTTTCACTAATTGTGAACTGGACATTCTAAATGAGTGCATCTCAGACCACTTTGAATTGGAGTATGATCGTGTTTCACCAAAGACACTTTACGACGCCCCACTTTACTGAACAGAGTATTGATGATTTCAGTTAAACCCCTACTTTACTTTAGTTTGTGTATGTATGTATATGTGTGTGTATATATATATATATATATATATATATGTTAATGTTATATATATATATATAAACAGTAGTGTTCAGAATAATAGTAGTGCTATGTGACTAAAAAGATTAATCCAGGTTTTGAATATATTTCTTAGTTGTCACATGGGAAACAAGGTACCAGTAGATTCAGTAGATTCTCACAAATCCAACAAGACCAAGCATTCATAATATGCACACTCTTAAGACTGTGAAATTGGGCTATTAGTAAAAAAAAAAAGTAGAAAAGGGAGTGTTCACAATAATAGTAGTGTGGCATTCAGTCAGTGAGTTCATCAATTTTGTTAAACAAAACAAAATTGTGAATCAGGTGTCCCCTATTTAAGGATGAAGCCAGCACCTGTTGAACATGCGTTTCTCTTTGAAAGCCTGAGGAAAATGGGACGTCCAAGACATTGTTCAGAAGAACAGCGTAGTTTGATTAAAAAGCTGATTGGAGAGGGGAAAACTTATACGCAGGTGCAAAAAATTATAGGCTGTTCATCTCCAATGATCTCCAATGCTTTAAAATGGACAAAAAACCAGAGATGCGTGGAAGAAAACGGAAAACAACCATCAAAATGGATAGAAGAATATAGAAGAATAACCAGAATGGCAAAGGCTCACCCATTGATCAGCTCCAGGATGATCAAAGACAGTCTGGAGTTACCTGTAAGTGCTGTGACAGAAGACGCCTGTGTGAAGCTAATTTATTTGCAAGAATCCCCGCAAAGTCCCTCTGTTAAATAAAAGACATGCAGAAGAGGTTACAATTTGCCAAAGAACACATCAACTGGCCTAAAGAGAAATGGAGGAATATTTTGTGGACTGATGAGAGTAAAATTGTTCTTTTTGGGTCTAAGGCCCGCAGAGAGTTTGTGAGATGACCCCCAAACTCTGAATTCAACCCACAGTTCACAGTGAAGCATGGTGGTGCAAGCATCATGGTATGGGCATTTTTCTCCTATTATGGTGTTGGGCCTATATATCGCATACCAGGATCATGGATCAGTTTGGATATGTCAAAATACTTAAGAGGTCATGTTGCCTTATGCTGAAGATGACATGCCCTTGAAATGGGTGTTTCAACAAGACAATGACCCCAAGCACACTAGTAAACGAACAAAATCATGGTTCCAAACCAACAAAATTAATGCCTTGCAGATGTGAAGAAATCATGAAAAACTGTGGTTATACAACTAAATACTAGTTTAGTGATTCACAGGATTGCTAAAAAAGCAGTTTGACTGCAGTTTTGTGTTTGTAGCGTCAACAGCAGATGCTACTATTATTGTGAACACCCCCTTTTATACTTTTTTTTACTAATAGCCCAATTTCATAGCCTTAAGAGTGTGCATATCATGAATGCTTGGTCTTGTTGGATTTGTGAGAATCTATTGAATCTACTGGTACCTTGTTTCCCATGTAACAATAAGAAATATACTCAAAACCTGGATTAATCTTTTTAGTCACATAGCACTACTATTATTCTGAACACTATTTTGTGTGTGTATGTATGTGTGTGTGTGTGTATATATATATATATATATATATATATATATATATATATATATATATATGTGTGTATATATATATATACTCAACAAAAATATAAACGCAACACTTTTGGTTTTGCTCCCATTTTGTATGAGATTAACTCAACTATCTAAAACTTTTTCCACATACACAATATCACCATTTCCCTCAAATACTGTGCACAAACCAGTCTAAATCTGTGATAGTGAGCACTTCTCCTTTGCTGAGATAATCCATCCCACCTCACAGGTGTGCCATACCAAGATGCTGATTAGACACCATGATTAATGCACAGGTGTGCCTTAGACTGTCCACAATAAAAGGCCACTCTGAAAGGTGCAGTTTTGTTTTATTGGGGGGGGATAACAGTCAGTATCTGGTGTGACCACCATTTGCCTCATGCAGTGCAACACATCTCCTTCGCATCATCCGTGAAGAGAACACCTCTCCAACGTGCCAATCGGCAGCGAATGTGAGCATTTGCCCACTCAAATCGGTTACGACGACGAACTGGAGTCAGGTCGAGACCCCGATGAGGATGACGAGCATGCAGATGAGCTTCCCTGAGACAGTTTGTGCATAAATTCTTTGGTTATGCAAACCGATTGTTCCAGCAGCTGTCCGAGTGGCTGGTCTCGGACGATCTTGGAGGTGAACATGCTGGATGTGGAGGTCCTGGGCTGGTGTGGTTACACGTGGTCTGCGGTTGTGAGGCTGGTTGGATGTACTGCCAAATTCTCTGAAACGCCTTTGGAGACGGCTTATGGTAGAGAAATGAACATTCAATACACAAGCAACAGTTCTGGTTGACATTCCTGCTGTCAGCATGCCAATTGCACGCTCCTTCAAATCTTGCGACATCTGTGGCATTGTGCTGTGTGATAAAACTGCACCTTTCAAAGTGGCCTTTTATTGTGGGCAGTCTAAGGCACACCTGTGCACTAATCATGGTGTCTAATCAGCATCTTGATATGGCACACCTGTGAGGTGGGATGGATTATCACAGCAAAGGAGAAGTGCTCACTATCACAGATTTAGACTGGTTTGTGAACAATATTTGAGAGAAATGGTGATATTGTATATGTGGAAAAAGTTTTAGATCTTTGAGTTCATCTCATACAAAATGGGAGCAAAACCAAAAGTGTTGCATTTATATTTTTGTTGAGTGTATATATATAAATCACAACCACTGAAGCTTGCAGTTTCTTCATATTTGTTAGTGGCTTCTGTGTCTGTTTTTGAGGATAGCCTGTTCTAGATGGATTGTCCATATTTTTTTAATGATTTTTGGTTTCCAGTGTGCCCTTTGTACTGCTGCCCTACATGTTTTCCATCTCTTAATGATCCGGCTAGTGATGAGCTGAACAGAATTGATCCAGCTAATCAGGTACAAGACACTTCATCTGCATCTTCCTAGTCTGCCCAGCTGTAAATGGGTACTGATCGTAGCTGGGGCTGTGATGGACTGGTGTCCCATCCAGGGAGAGTTATAGTCTCTGCTCCACTTCATACTGCAGTCTCTGCAGATAACCACCAGCCTCAGGGCCTATAGAGGACCTGTTTCTTCTCTTTTCTTTAAAAATGTAGGCCACACAGAAAACTAGAAGGCACTCTGTGCATACCTCTACCAAGACCACATGTATCTGAATGCTGAAAACTTGTCATTATAAAATGCATTCCAGATAAAACTGAAAACAAAATTCCTATTTTATTTATATATATATATATATATATATATATATATTCAAGATCACCTCCAAAATTGAACCACTTATTTCCTGAAATCTGTGTACTTGGGCAGCACGGTGGCTTGGTGGTTAGCACTTGTTGCCTCACAGCAAGAAGGTTATGGGATCGATTCCCACCTGCACCCTTTCTGTGCGGAGTTTGCATGTTCTCCCATGCTTGTGTGGGTTCACCCCCGGATGCTCCGGCTTCCTCCCACATGCAAATGACATGCAGATTATCTGGATTAGAAACTTTAAGAAATTGTCCGTAGGTGTGCATGCAGGTGTGAATGTATTTGTTTGTCTATATGTGGCCCTGTAACAAGACTGGCGTCCTGTCCAGGGTGTACCCTGCCTCACACCCTATGACTGCTGGGATGGCTCCAGCCCGCCTTGATCCTTAATTGGAGTGAACGGTTGAAGAGGAGTATCTGTGTACTCACCAAATTCCATTAAAATCTCTTTTTTTTTTTTATTATCCTGCTAACAGACAAACCACGAGACACCAGTAAAAATGTATTACCACATTAGCAGAGGTAACAATGTTTTGATTCCTGCAAAATGCATCTGAAGGTCTGCACCATGAGCTGATATGTTACTTGCTGTCAACTCTGTTATCTTGTGACGGGTAGCTAAAATAACAAACTTTGGAAAGTTTATATGAACCGAACTGTGTAATTCAGTTTCTAATTTGGCTAGACAGTATTAGTGTTTGTGCAGACATAGGAATGTCAACGGTGCTTTTTCCTAATCTGCCATCTTACACACCAATTGATCTGCTGATAATTAAGCATACAGCTGTGTGACAGTTAAGGTTCTGCACTCATGTAATGTGTTCTTTACAGCTAAAGTTGAGTGTTGAAAATAGTGTATCATAAGAGGTATTTTGAACAAAGTAGTGGTGGTTGTAATGTGAAAGAGCTATCAGAAGGACACACCCCCCCAATAATTTTTTTTTAATATAGCTTCATAACTGTATTAAAATTTGGTCAAAGAAGAGTACCTCATTGAAACAGTGGTTGTCTCAGATGTTGGATGGGGATGAGAACAGCAAAAAAAAAAAAAACTCAGAACTGCAGCAGAACTACAACAACAGAACCTTGAAAAGGTCTACTCACTATCACAGGGGAAATAAGTAAAAATATATACACAGACTGAGAACATGACAGTAATTACATGTGCAAAATATTTATTTGCAAGCATAAAAATCTGTTATTAATTGAAGTCAAACATAATGTTCACACCTGACTGTTCAGAATGCATTTACCATTAGTGTTCAGTTGTACTTTTGATTCATGGGATGGCCTGTTGTTTTCCTGATTTCTTCTGGGAATTCCATTGGTACACTGATTCGGTTAACTGCGTTTTATAACATTTTGTGAATTAAAATTGTTTTGATATTTGCTGTGTTGCTTGATTATTGGCCATTTGTGTTTTTGTTGTTTTGTTTTTTTAACACAAACACACAGTGAGGCAAATAAGTGTTTGATCCACTGTTGATTTTCCACGTTTTCCCACCTACAAAGAATGGAGAGGGCTGGTTTTTTTTTTTTTGTTTGTTTGTTTTTGGGTTTTTTTTTTGTTTTTTTTGGTCATAGGTACACTTAAACTGAGAGACGGAATCTAAAAAAACAAAAAAAACAAAACCATATTGTATGATTTTTAAATAATGTGTGTTATTTAAATGATCTCAGGTGCATACTGTTTCCACTGGTCATCCTTGAGATGTTTATACAGCTTAATTGGAGTCCACCTGGTTTAAATTGAGTTGATTGGATATGATTTGGAAAGACACACCTGTCTACATATAAGGTCCCACAGTTGACAGTGCATGTCAGAGCACAAACCAAGCATGAACTTAAAGGAATTATCTGTAGACCTCTGAGACAGGATTGTCTTGAGGCACAAATCTGGGGAAGGGTACAGAAACATTTCTGCTGCTTTGAAGCTCCCAGTGACCAGAGTGGCCTCCATAATCTGTAAATGGAAGATGCATGGATTCATCAGGACTCTTCGTAGAGCTGGCCACCTGTCTAAACAGTGATTGGGCGAGAAGGACCTTAGTCAGGGAGGTAACTGAGAACCCAATGGTCACTCCAGCATTCCTCTGTGGAGAGAGAACATTCCAGAAGGAAAACCATCTTTGCAACAATCCACCAATCAGGCCTGTATGGTAGAGTGGCCAGACAGAAGCCATGCCTTAGAAAAAGGCACATGGCAGCCCGCCTGGAGTTTCCCAAAAGGCACTTGAAGGACTCGGACCATAAGAAACAAAGTTCTCTGGTCTGATCATCGAAGTAGAGAGATGAAAATGCTAACTCAAGATCTTGTTCCATCGTGTTCTGTCTGTGAGCTTGCAACTCTGAGATTTTAGCGGCAAGAGTTGGGGTAATTTACTTCCAGTCGCCTGCCAGCAATAACATTTGATTGTAAAAGACAGTTTCTACCGTGGCTATCCCCTCGAAGTATGTTCAAAGTGTAACTTGAAGTTCTTGTTGATTTTAAGTTGTATTCAGGACAAAACTTGCTATTATTGATTCATTATTCATAAAACGTATAAAATACAATAAAAGCACACATTTAAAAAAGCAACAGTAAAACAAAATATAACTATAAAATTTGTTAATAGCACAGTAAAAGTCAAACACCATCATAAAATTGTCAATCAAATATTAAAAATAATAGTATTTCTTTAAAGTAATAATACTTGGAGCATTTACCACATCATGGGGGAGGATGTTCCACAAAGTTACAACTCTATTTAAACAAATATTTTCTTGAGTCATATCTGCATCTTTGCACCTCAAAAATGCAAGAGTGACCTCTCAAGCATGAATAAACACTATTGTGGAAAAATAATTCTGGCCTGAAAATATATTTGATTATGGAGGGGTCTGAAATTCTCATCTTAGGTGCATGTCCACTGTGAGAGACATAATCTAAAAAAAAAAATCCAGAAACCAGTATGTTTTTTTTTTTTATAATTTATTTTATGTTACTGCTGCAAATAAGTATTTCAACACCTGTGAAAATCAATGTTAATATTTGGTACAGTAGCCTTTGTTTGCAATTACAGAGGTCAGATGTTTCCTGTAGTTTTTGTATTACCAGTTATCCATCTTCATGATTAAGTGGTATAGAGGAGGATTTTCTTAAAAAGAAGAAAAAGTTTAGCTACAAATTGCCAGATGGTACATCTGAGATGCAAGCCTGGATTTGATCTCTTTTGGTGAAAGAAAATCCTTCTTTGCTCTACTCCACTATGAAGCTAAGAGTGGTGATACAAAATGCAAAGCTTGCACTGTGCACAATTTCTCCAATCACAGCCACATAAGCCCATAACTTCTCTTGGGTTGTCTGGGTGCCTTGGTGGCTTTCCTCACTCTTCTCTTTCTTGCACAGTCAGTTTTTGAAAACTGTCTACTCCATGCAAATTTACCATAAAGTGCCATACTGTTTGTATTTCTTTGTAATTAATGTAAATAAAGTCCAAGACATATTCAGTGGCAGCTTTACCATCAGAGAGCCTCGTCCACAACAACCACAAAAGACTCCAAGCTGTCAGTGATGTTAAAGGGGCAATACGCAGTATTAAGAACAGGGGTATGTAAACTTTGGATCAGGGTCATTTGGGTAGTTCTCTTGTCATTTTGATTTAAAAAGACGAAACACAGTTGTTTGACAATAAATGGCTTCACCCAACCACTAACCATGAGTGAAAAAAAGTTTTTTTGTTATTCATATTCTCTTAAAAATGGCCAAAAAAAAAAGCCTTCTGCCAGGGTATGTAAACTTTTGAGCACTACTGTGTATATATATATATATATATATATATATATATATATATATACACACTGGAATACAAATAAAATAAGTACAAATTGAACAGAGAACAATAACATCTTAATAAATTTAAATAAATAGCAACTGTATCCTTGTAGAAGTGTAGACAACAACAAATTTAGCAGCAAGTTGGACTAATGGACTGGAAGATAATCTAGTCTTTTGGACCAGAAATCACATTTAAAAAAAAGTTAAACAAAAAAGGGTTGAGTTCCTCTCCCCTTAACTGGCCATTGATTTTAAACAGCTTCTTACATGTTTTGATCTAATACAGTCTGTGGATGGGCCGACACATAATGCTGGTCATACTTTGGATCTTATTATTTCTCATGGCTTGTCTGTATCACTCACCGAAATATCAGACACTCCCATCTCAGATCATTTGCCCATCATTTTTGAAGTTCCTGTACCTCCACCTGTCAAAAAGGCTCCTGTCCCTGCCTCTTGCCGCTGGATTATTACCTCTTCAACAGCCGGAGAGTTTGCTACTGCCTTCATGGACATGGATTTATCTGCCTTGGATACTGATGGTCCTCCTGCATGTTCGGACAGTCTTTTATCTTCTTTTTATTCTTTGTGCACTGGGATCTTGAATACAGTTGCCCCTTTCAGGCTTAGGTCCTCTAAACCAAGGGGAGATCCTTGGCTAAACGACTCTACTCGTGCCCTCCAACAGCGTCGTCGTCAGGCAGAGCGACGGTGGAAAAAGGATAGACTACATGTATCTCTGGAGATGCTGAGGGATAGTCTCACTCAGTATCAGAGAGCTGTGAAAGAGGCAAAATCCAAATATCTGTCCCATATAATTTCCACAAGTGGTCATTGTCCTCATGTGTTGTTCAATACAATTAACTCTGTTTTGTGTCCCAACATATCTTCTTTAATGGACGCTACTACGTCTACCTGTGAGGACTTCTTGCGCTTTTTTGTGGCCAAAGTGAAGTCTGTGAGAGGTTTATGCGACAGCAGCATTAGTGCAGACCTGTCTGATGCTGCCTCTGGCTCTGCAGTGTTTGACTGTTTTGAACCTGCCTCTCTCTCGTCCCTTACAGGCACTGTTAAATGTATGCGAACTACAAACTGTCCCCTGGACATCATCCCAACCAGACTGTTGAAAGACGTGTTTAACACTGTTGGTCCTTCCCTTTTGTCTTTAATCAACATTTCCCTAAGCTCGGAATGTGTGCCTGACGCTTTTAAACAGGCTGTAGTAAGACCTTTGTCTAATTTGTCTTTTATCTCAAATGTTCTTGAGAAAGTTGTTTTTACACAATTGCAAAGGTTTGTAGATTGTAAGTCTGTTTTGGAAAAGTTTCAATCCGGGTTCAAATCAAGACACAGCACAGAGTCTGCACTATTGAAAGTGCACAATGATGTCACCCTGTCTGTTGATGGTAAATGCCCTGTTGCTTTGGTGCTGCTTGATCTAACAGCAGCGTTTGATACTGTTGATCATTCTGTTCTTTTATCCCGACTTAAAAATGTTGGTATTTGTGGTACAGTATTGAAATGGTTTGAATCATATTTATCAAACAGGAAATTTTCTGTTATGATCGGTGACCTGTCCTCCTCTGTTGCCCCTCTGTCATGTGGAGTGCCCCATGGCTCTATTTTGGGTCCCATTTTATTTTCTCTTTACATTTTACCATTGGGGTCCATAATAACAAGACACAAACTTTCATTTCACTGTTACGCAGATGATCTGCAAATCTATGTGCCAGTGTCTTCAAATCGAGTGGACAACATTAAATGTCTCATGGACTGCATAGCCGATATAAAACGGTGGCTAAACCAGAATTTCCTCCACCTAAATAAGGAAAAAACTGACTGCATTTTGTTTGGCTACACCTCATTTGAAGACTTTGGGTTACTGGCTTCTAATTTTAAATCTACAGTAAAAAACCTTGGTGTCATTTTGGACAGTTCTTTAAGATTTGAAAACCAGATTGCCATTGTGGTTAGAGCGAGCTTTTATCAATTACGTCTTTTAACAAAGGTAAAACCTTTTTTAAACCGTTCAGATCTTGAAAAAATAATTCACGCTCTTATCAGTTCAAGGATCGACTACTGTAACGCACTTTATGTTGGAGTCCCTCGGTCCTGTCTGAATCGCCTCCAGCTGGCCTTGCCCCTCTGTACTTGTCCGAGCTCCTGAAGGTTCGGAGCTCGACCAGAGCCTTGAAGTCCTCAGATCAGCTCCTGCTGGACGTCCCTCGAGTGAAATATAAACACTGGGGTGATCTGGCTTTTTCAGTCACGGGGCCCAGACTCTGGAACAAACTGCCCCCTGACATGCGCACTATCACTGACTTTGGCCTCTTTAAATCTAGGCTTAAAACTCATCTTTTCAGACTGGCTTTCAACACGCAGTAGCACAGTGACACTTTACCTGAATGTATTTTCCTCTTTTAGTTGTGTGCATTTATGTATTGTTTTAATTGTCTTATACATTTTACATTGTTTTTGTTTTATTGTGAAGCACTTTGGTCACCTTCGGTGTTGTAAAGGGCTCTAGAAATAAACGTTGATTGATTGATTGATTAGTTGACTAAATAAAATTGACTGTCTTTTAAAACTTGCCTTGTTGCTAATCAACTGCAGGATCTATATATTATATAAGATATATTTTATCTGAATAGCTCCCGACGTGTGGGACACGTGGGTTATATCTTGATCTTTCAACTTGACCGATTGTTTGGAAACCTTCACAGCAATAACAGTTTGACACCGACAATGCATTATCATTTTGAGAGCAGAGTGATTTTGTGAGTGATAATCGGGGCAGTTACAAAATATAAGGCTCTGTAAATTATTCGGATTAATTGACCAAAATATATGTTAATCTTTAAACTTATTTTGGGATGTTTGTTATCGTCGATTCCCAGCAGAATATTGCAGTTTATAATGCCTGAGAACGAAGCGCTGGCTGCAGAGCAAAAGACCGGAAATGAAGAACCCAAACTCCTCTCTCGCATGCGCGGCACAACCTCAGCCCCCAAGATTAGAAGTTGGCGTTCCATTTCTCTACTTCTCTGGTCTGATCAAACAAAGATTGAACTCTTTTCCGTGAATGCCAGGCGTCATGTTTGGAGGAAACCAGGTACCATCTTTACAGTGAAGCATGGTGGTGGCAGCATCTTGCTGTGGGGATGTTTTTCAGTGGCAGGAACTGGGAGACTAGTCAGGATTGAGGGAAAGATGAATGCAGCAATGTACAGAGACATCCTGGTCCAGAGTGCTCTTGACCTCAGACTGAGGAGGCGGTTCATCTATCAGCAGGACAATGACCTTAAGCACACAGCCAAGATATCAAAGGAGTGTTTCAGGGGGTGATGGTCTATTGGTTAAAGCATTGGGCTTGAGACCAAAGGATGCTCAGTGAAAATCTCAGCCTGACCGGAATCACTAAGGGCCCTTGGGCAAGGTCCTTAATCCCCTAGTTGCTCCCGGTGTGTAGTAAGCACCTTGTATGGCAGCACCTTCACATCGGGGTGAATGTGAGGCATTATTTGTAAAGCTCTGTGAGCGTCTAATGCAGATATAAATGCAGTCCATTTACCATTTAACTCTATGAATGTGCTTGAGTGGCAGAATCCGATTGAAAATCTCTGGAGAGATCTGAAAATGTCTGTGAACGAACACTCTCCATCCAACCTGATGGAGCTTGAGAGGTTCTGCAAAGAGGAATGAGCAAAACTGCCCAAAGATAGATGTGCCAAGCTTGTGGCATCATATTCAAGAAGACTTGAGATTTGTGATTTCTTAGTTTTTTTTTTTTTTAATAAATTTAAAAAAAAAACCCCCAAAAAACCAAAACGTTTTCATGTTGTCATCATGGGGTGTTATGATTAGAATTGAAGCGTTGTGAATACTTTCCGGATGTACTGTACGTATGTTCTATTTTTGCAACTGTCGGCTATAATTATCAAAATCATAATAGAAAATGATTGAAACATTTTTGTTTCTATGTACTGAAACTGGAATATGCAACAATTTCACTCTGAAATACCTGACCAAAAAAAAAAAAGCTTGAATTTTTTCACAAAATTCTATTTTTTTATTTTTTTTTTTTGAGATGTACATGTATTACCTATTTTAAAAAAAAGTATGTAGGTCAAATAAGCTCCTTGGGATGATCCAGACGAACAATTCATACGAAGTGACTGTTGGATGCGCTCTTGAGACCCAGATTTGAGAATTCTTTGTGATAAATATGAAAAATTCCTTTTTGTAAAATAATTTCACAGGAATTTCGGTTTACGCCAAATTTGGTGTCTTGTTTTTTTCTGACCTCTGCTGGTCGAAAGTGGAAATTGCACTGAAGCGCGATTTTCGTGGCTAGGTGTGACGTAGGTTCCTGTGACGCAAGGAAATTTTAAACTCTTGTCCTTCTCAGTGATGGCGGCTCCGTTTCGTTCTCTCCCTGCAAGCTGTAACAACAAATGGTACTTCAGCCGACAACAGATTGATAACAGCCCATCTAGGCGAATTGGACTCGATGCTGACAAGGAGCTGTCCTACAGGCAACAGGCGGCGAACCTGCTCCAGGACATGGGACAACGACTCAACGTGTATCTTTTGTTGAGGGCTCACTTAGCCCCTGTTAGCTCGCTAGCGAAGTTTAGCTTCCAGTAAAGCCGGCTCGACCGACAACACGCCGAGCTGCTTCTTCTCGGTTAAGTTGTGGTTTCCCTAAATGGGCCATTGTACAAGATTAAAACTAGAAACGTTCGTCTCAAGACTTTTTTTTTATGTTTTTGTGTTTATATTGTCTTGCTGATGTTAGCCGACAGCGGCGTATCGGGCTGGAGCGTGAAGGCCTCTCAGGCCTCCAGGGTGTTAGCATTAGCTCCTGTCCTCTTTGCTACTTACTTAGAACATTATCAAGTAATGGCTTATCTTTAGAAATATTGTGCGTTTTCAATATTTTCCAAGTGGAATGATCTGCTGGCCTTGATATGTCTTTATTTATGAAGACGATCTTATAGACTGATCGTTCTTGAGTTAGTTGCAGCTTGCCTTTTAATTTTGTTGTCCTAACTGATACTGTATTAAGGCTTATAAACATCACGGTTTTGAACGCTGCCACGGCTTTATTAAAGTTATTATTTTGCCTGTAGTCGGATAATTGCTGTAACAACTATGTATACACACTCTAAGGATTCACTACTTGTGCATCGATACTCTAAAGCCCAAAAGACAGTCCTACCGAGTGTGTAGGTCAGGTCTAGGAACATGTGGAGGTGTCGCATGTCACAACTATGGTAACACTACAGAACGCCCTGGATGGCAACCACCCAGGCAGCCATCCAGTCCATCTGCAAGAAAGTAGCCATCAATAGAGGATTTTCAGTCACGTGACCAATTTGCTCCCGTCTCCATCATGGATTACTATGTGGCTGGCGCGTGAAAGAATAGAGAGAATGAAAGCTTATTACGAGGCTTTAAACCCTCAAGATAAAGCTGTTTATTGTGATCGATGTGTAGCAGTTGGTTCAGTGGATCCGTATGTTATACCGGATAGTGAATTTAATGACGATGTAACAAAGTGGCCGGCAGTTTCACAGCGTAAGCTTAATATGGCCAGAACCAAGCAGACTGCCTGTAAATCCACCGGAGGAAAAGCTCAGAGGAAGCAGCTCGCTACCAAAGCCGCGCGGAGGACCACTCCTGCTACCGGCGGTGTGAAGAAGCCTCACTGTTACAGGCCCAGCCCCATGGTGCTGAGAGAGATCAGCTGCTACGAGAAATCCACAGAGCTGCTGATCCGCAAGCTGCCGACCAGGTCAGCCTCACTGGCCTCCTGCAGAGCATCACAGCGGGGGTCTGAAAGCGGAGGTCGGTGTTGAAGTCCTGAGCGATTTCTCTCACCAGGCGCTGGATGGGCAGCTTGCGGATCAGCAACTCGGTGGATTTCTGGTAGCGGCAGATCTCTGTCAGCGCCAAGTTGCCGGGCCTGTAACGGTGAGGCTTCTTCACACCGCCAGTAGCCGGAGCGCTCTTCCAGGTGGCTTTGGCTTTGGATTTACAGGCGGCCTGCTCAGTTGTGGCCTTATTAAAGCTTACTTCAGATCTGCTCTGCCTCTTCTGCTGAGCCAGGTCTCTGCGTCGCTTAGAAAGCTCGTAACACTCCACTGCTTGATGCATAATAGCTGCTGGCAGCCTGTAAAATGAGTGATCTGCCTCATTTTTATTGCCTCTGTTTGAGCAACAGATGACAGTACAAACGTTGACCATTGTTAAAGCTTCTGCAATTGTTTGCCAAATGCACGCAGCATATCCAAGTGGCCACTGCGTCGTAATCCAGAATGGCCGCGGGGCACAAAATGGCATGACCGATATGTCATATGAAAACCCTCTATAGAGAAGGTACATAGTGACACACATATGGGTTCTTTAGTTTCGCCAGCTGTTCAACTAAAGTTGTACAATATCGAAACAAGATGGGATGTTTCACTTTCAAGCTCATATTTTATGTAATTGTTTTGAAATACAAGCATTTCTGAGTTGTTCTGTGATTAAGAGCAATGTGTATGTTTCGTCTCTGCATCAAGACAGTCTTTGATGCAGAGACGAAACATACACATTGTTCTTAACGAACATCAGCAGCAACACGACAGTTTGTCGAGCTTGTATCATGCTCTGTTCACCACTTTCATGAGCACCTTGCTTCTGCTTAAAACTGTGCGACAGATATCTGAAGCTTTTGTACAACAATCATTTCCAAATAAATTCAGCATTATTTCATCATAAAAGAAGGATGAAGCATGAGCTGCCCACTGATGTGTTCACTACGCATTCGTCATTTCAAAGCGTGACAGAGTTTCAACTTCCTGTTTAAAACTGACTTTAGAATGATTTAAGAGGTTTTATTTTGTCATCTGATGGTTAATAATCACATTATTCTCTTTGATCACTTTGGGTGAAGAGAGTCAGACTCAGACGAGCTACTGTGGTCCGAATTGACGCATGCACAGTGAAGGCAGGCGGACTGATATTTGGGGGGGACCGTTCGGTCTGCAACACCGGGTGCTCGAAGTGTTGGGTATGTGCTGTTTTCTGTTTGTGGTGGGAGTTTTTTTTAATGCTTTGTTTGTTTATCATTTTTTGTTATATTGTTGCTTCGTGTTCCTTATTGTATTGACTTATGTGGCGTAAATTCAGTAAATGTTCCAAGAACCAACTTTGCACTCACGAAGGGTGCACAAATATAAATGTGCAACTTATTGTGTTGCTCATAATCAGATCGGTTCATTGTTCCATTACACCACTTACCAGGAGTAATATAAAGCCCACATAATACGGCACTCTTTCATGTGGTCCAGGGAGACCTGCCTGGGTTTTGTCTCTTAACTTAAATCCAAGCATTCCTCCTTTCTGTTTTTGCTGGAAATCGATGGAAAGAGACTGTGTCTGTAGCGATGGTTGTTACAGTCAAACACTGCACAATAATGTAGTATTATAACTAGGGAATTAGAGAATTGTTAAGAAATTATTCGATCCACTGACATCAAAAGCCTTTTTGCTTAGCGGTTCCCTTATGGGTCCTTCAGAGCAGCCGTTGTTTTTGAGGGTGTTTTATCTGGAAAACGATCGTTTCTTTACGTTGATTGCAGACCCTGCAGCAGGTCTGTAATCAACCGCTTCTACAGCGGCTGTTCTTGAAGCAGTGAAGCAGTGCTCTGACCCTCTGCTTTGGTGGTTCTCTCCTTTGCTGCTTTTCAGAAGCGGAAAGTTTATTCTTAACCCCTCTCAAAGCCATTTAAAAATGTCAGTCGTGAGTCACTTTTGTGTGGATTAACGTCACTAACTGGGACTCTTGTCTTGTTGCGAGCAAGAAATGTGAATTGTCCTCCGTTCCGTTCGCACGGCTCCAAACACTGTGCCACTTTCTGTCGAGTCAAGTTAGAGTCCGGTCGGAATTAATAACTTCAAAGCGAATCACCGTTTTAAATAAAACTAAAAAGTTTTTTCCCTCCCAAAATGAGACGTCCTCTGCTCTTTATGTATTTTATGTATTACATTGATGTTGACATGCAGCACAGCCGTTTGCAAGAGCTCAGCTCAGAGGTATGGGGTTTCTTGAAAAAATACAGATTTTGTTTATTTTTATTTATTTCCAGAGATCAAGATCCAGTGACCAATTTCATATTCTTAAAGGTGCGTTTACACATAAGCAAGACGCGTTACGAATGTAATTTTTCTGTCATTCATGACACATTCCTGACATTCTTAATGTGACTTAATGCATCTGAATAGGTTTCTTAATAGTGCGTGTTGGTGTGCGATATTCTTGATATTCGTGGAGCATGTTTTTGCCTGTCAAAAAATCTTCCACGAATGTCACACACCACCCTCATTTCTTCTCACGTCGTGGAGGTCGCAACTGAGCATATTGATCCGTCTTGATGAGTATTGATCCTTAATAGAACGTGACAACGTTCGTAGTAGTTCCTGTGATGGTTCTTGGAGCCCAAACTGTCACGCGTTATTACGAAGTGACACGGAAACTGTCAAGTTTTGACATGACTTGTAACGCGGCGTCACATTTCACTGCGCGCCACGACGAATCAGTTTTCTGTCACGTGCACACAATTAAACTCGGCTCCAAGTGTCATTCCACAGTTCCTGCTGAAGCTCCTCAGGATGCTCCTGCAGGTGTTCCACCTGCTGTTGTAACCGATGAGCGGAAGAACGAGTCTGAGCAACCAGAGGAGCGAGAGGAGACTCACGTGCTGCCAGACATCTCTGCACCTCCTCCAGTCCGGCAGAGGAAGAGGCGCGCGCACAATTAAACCCTGCTGCACAACATTCAGTTTGATTGCTGACACCAAGTCAGCTAAAAGTCAAATTTCAGTGCTCTTCAGGGCGCTCCTGCAGGTGTTCCACCTGCTGCATGTGCCTGATGTTTGGGAAAATGCGCCAGACGAGAGCCGCATGAAGCCACACATCTGGCGCTGTCCTCCTCCTCCTCTCTGCGCCACTCCATGGCACAGAGCCCAACTACGCATGCAGTCACAAAGTTCTTCTGAAAAACTGGAGCAATCTGAATTCGGTTGGATGAATATGAGTGTGTGTGTGTGTGTGTGTGTGTGTGTGTGTGTGTGTGTGTGTGTGTGTGTGTGTGTGTGTGTGTGTGTGTGTGGAGACAATTCACCTCGTTCACAACGTGACAGAACTTAACGATGCGCTGTTACGCGCAATAGCGCACGATAGCACCTAACAACGCGGAACACTATTCTTGACCATGCGTAATGGTTCCTGATAATTCTCCGGCAACATGTGCCATTAATCGTAAAGTGTGGTAACAGGTTGCAGCAGTTCCTGAGGACACCTAACGCGTCTGCCCCGAATAATCACATTCGTGATCAGCAGCCAAGAATGTATACTTCGTGGCATTCGTGACTTGTCGTTATGTGTAAACGCACCTTTACTTTAAGACTCAATAAAATGTTGATATAGAAAACCTGCAAAGCCTACTTTTAGTACACAGAAAATTGACAGGAGGTATTGATAAACCGAATCGATGATGGCATCGTTATTGCAAAAATCGTATCAATATCCATCCCTAATTATAACTAGTTTGGACACGAAACATAAGTGACGACAAACCGTAGGGCACAGATCTACAACCCCAATTATTGAAGTTGGGACTAGGCATGAGCCGGTATGAGATTTGGATGGTATGATAACCGTGGGCAAAAATACTGCGGTTTTACGGTTTCACGGTATTATGTATTGCTTTAAAATGTGCTTTAACAACATTATGGCTATTTGCATATGAAGCGCAAGTGATTCAGGCGCACTAATTGACGTGATGTCTACCACTACGAGCACTATGCCACTGATAAATTTAGAAAAAAATACCAAAATAACAGTCACTCTTTTAGACATGTAGCATCTGCCCCGTGGGAAACATGACGTACTTGCTTAGGGAGAAACGTGGTTGGAATAATGTCCGGAACTCCAGATGCTCAATATTGTCCCAGCTTCACCAACAAAGTGCTTGGAATAGATGTAGTTGTCATTCTTGACATGTTTGTGGGAGAAATTTCGTCGACCACAAGCACGACTCGAGTCCAACGTTTAAAGTTTACTCCTTCCATGTAATCCTTTGCGGGTATCTTGAATTGCTCCGAATCCGGCACAGGCCAAAGCTACAGTGCTTTGTTGCCACCGTTTTTGGCTTGAAGGGCTATTCCATGGAAAATAAAATGAAAAAGCAGACTTGGTCCTTTTAGACAGAGGGAAAAGTTCAGCGCAGGCTTCGCCTCCTTCGGCCATGATGCAGAGCTAGCTAATGTTAGATGCCTGTTTATAAACAGAGACAGAGGTGCAGGGGGAAGGGCGGCAGCGGCTGCCTCCACTCTGCCTGTCAAGAATTCTCATAACCCGCTTATACCGTAGGGACAGTATAACGGAAAATTTTAGTGGTTTTGATACCGTGGCTTTTTGATGCCGCGGTATACCGTGAAACTCATTATCGACCCATGTCTAGTTGGGATGTTGTGTAAAATGTAAATAAAAACAGAATACAATGATTTGCAAATCCTCTTCAACCTAGATTCAATTGAATACACTACAAAGACAAGATATTTAATGTTCAGACTGATAAACTTTATTGTTTTTGTGCAAATATTTGCTCATTTTGAAATGGATGCCTGCAACATGTTTCAAAAAAGCTGGGACATTGGTATGTTTGCCGCTCTGTTACATCACCTTTCCTTCTAACTACAGTCAAACTTTTGGGAACTGAGGACAATAATTGTTGAAGCTTTGTAGGTGGAATTCTTTCTCATTCTTGCTTGATGTACAACTTCAGTTGTTCAACAGTCCGGGGTCTCCGTTGTCGTATTTTTCGCTTCACAATGCACCACACATTTTCAATGGACGACAGGTCTGGACTGCAGGCAGGCCAGTCTAGTACCTGCACTCTTTTACTATGAAGCCACGCTATTGTAACACGTGCAGAATGTGGCTTGGCATTGTCTTGCTGAAATAAGCAGGGATGTTGCTTGGATGGCAGCATGTGTTGTTCCAAAACCTGGATGTACCTTTCAGCATTCTTGGTGCTATCACAGATGTGAACCCCCATACATCACAGATGCTGGCTTTTGAACTTTGTGCTGGTAACAATCTGGATGATCTTTTTCCTCTTTTGTCCAGAGGACACAACGTCCATGATTTCCAAAAACAATTTGAAATGTGGACTCATCAGACCACAGCACACTTTTCCACTTTGCATCTGTCCATGTCAAATGAGTTCAGGCCCAGAGAAGGGGGCAGCGTTTCTGGATGTTGTTGATGTATGGCTTTGGCAGTGCATGGTAGAGTTTTAACTTGCACTTTTAGATGTAGCGACGAACTGTGTTAACTGAATGGTTTTCTGAAGTGTTCCTGAGTGTCCAAGTGTTTACACCAGTGGTATCCAAACTATTCCAGAAAGGGCCGAGAGGGTGCAGGTTTTCTTTGCAGCCACTGACTCCAGCAGGTGATTTCACTGATGAACTCATCCCACCTGCTCAAAGTGATATTAATCAGTGAAATCACCTGCTAGAGTCAGTGGTTGCAAAGAAAACCTGCACCTTCTTGGCCCTTTCTGGAATAGTTTGGGCACCACTGGTTTACACAGTTGCAATTGTTTTTAGAAAGTAACTCTGTTTTTGAGAAGTTTCAGTCTGGCTTCAGATCAAGACACAGCACTGAGTCTGCACTTTTAAAAGTACACAATGACATTGCTCTGTCCGTTGATACCAAGTGCCCTGTTATTTTAGTAATGTTGGATTTGACAGCGGCATTCGATACGGTCGACCATTCTATTCTTTTATCACGACTTGACCAGTGTGTTGTGTGTTGGTATTCGTGGTACAGCACTGAAATGGTTTAAATTGTACCTAGCCAACCAAACGTTTTCTGTAATGATCGGTGACTTATCTTCCTCCGTTGCGCCTTTGTTTTGCGGTGTGCCTCAAGGCTCGATTCTTGGCCTTTTATTATTTTCATTGTACATGTTGCCACTGGGATCTATTGTAGCCAGGCACAATCTTGCTTTTCACTGTTATGCAGACGATCTACAGATTTATTTGCCTGTGATCCCGAACACAGCAGGTGCTCTTCAAGCCCTCATCAACTGTATTGCAGATATAAAGTTATGGCTGGGTCAAAATTTTCTCCATTTAAATAAGGAGAAGACAGAATGTATTTTATTTGGCGATTGCGCCACTGATTTTAACCACCTGCCTTCTAAACTGAAAGCCACTGTAAAAAACCTCGGGGTCACCTTTGACAGTGGCTTCAGATTTGATAAGCAGATTAATAGTGTGGTCAGGACCAGTTTTTATCAGTTGCATCTCTTGGCAAAGGTTAAACCTTTTTTAAACCGTGCAGACCTGGAGAAAACCATTCACGCTTTTATCAGCTCGAGGATCGATTATTGCAATGCACTTTATGTTGGGATTTCCCACTCGTCTCTCAAACGGCTTCAATTGGTTCAAAATGCAGCTGCACGTTTTTTAACAAACACTTCCCATCGCCAACATCATCACTCCAGTTCTTTATTCTCTTCATTGGCTCCCCGTTTCTTTTAGAATTGATTTTAAAATTTTGCTCTTTGTTTTTAAAGCTCTTAACGGTCTTGCCCCTTCTTACCTTTCCGAACTGTTGTGTATTCGTAACACAACCATGGCCTTAAGGTTTACAGACCAGCTTTTACTGGAAGTCCCAAGAACCAGGTATAAGCACTGGGGTGATCGAGCTTTTTCTGTTGCTGGGCCTAGACTCTGGAACAAACTTCCCCCTGACATGAGAACCATGACAGACTTTGATCTTTTTAAAGCTCGACTTAAAACTCGTTTGTTCTGACTGGCTTTTGATACTTATTAAGCAGTGATGGTATATTTATCTATCTATTTATTTATTTATTTATTTGCACTTTATTTTTTGAATGTTAACTGTTTATGCACACTGTCTTTTCCTTGTTTGATTTTAATGGAAAGCACTTTGTGCACCTTGTGTGTTGTAAAAGGGCTCTATAAATAAAATTTGATTGATTGATTGAGCCCACGCGGTAAGCTCTTTACACAATGATATCAGTTTTCAATGCAGTGCCGCCTGAGGGATCGAAGGTCACGGGCATTCAATGTTGGTTTTCGGCCTTGCCGCTTACATGTGGAATGTTCTCCAGATTCTTCTGATTATATTATGGACTGTAGAATCAGCAAGTCACAAGTCTGAAGTCAGCTTGCAAACAATTGGTGGTCATTATGACTTGAGACTTGACTTGGGACTTGTGACTTGCTGGTGACTTCGTCCTACCTCTGCATTCAGTGGTACAAATATTTCATGAGGTGAAAGATGGAATGTTCCATTCAACAAGGCAAAGAAATATTTGTACCATTGCACTCATAAACATTCATTATTTGTATAATTTTTGAGGTCAGTGTCTATTTTTGGTGGGGTCGTCAAAGCTGCCAAGAGAATGAGGGGAAATCCTGATTTTGTGGGAACTTTAGATACACCTTTTTTCCTTTCTTTTAAACAGTGGACATTTTCCCCTTGGCTGATATGCTAAGTGTGATTGAGGTTCATCAAGCTCCAATTTGCCGTTTACATGGTGCTTGTGCACCGACTACAACTCGCATTCATTAAAAAATGTGAGAGACCAGACCCGTTTTTTAATGTTGCTGAATGAATTCAAGGCTATTATCCAAGTTGTATCATATTAGAAGCAGTTGTTAAATTGAACTTGTCTTGTTTTTGAGTGGAATTGTTTGACATCGATGCTTCTGCATATTTGTGCTTACATAAAGATGGCGGTCAGTTTAATCACACTGTGGAAAATACTTTTTCCTGAGTACAGAAAAACATGGACTCAACAGTATTTTATTGGTCTGCACTGCGGTTCCAGCTGGAATGCACCACACAACACCTCTGCAAGTCCGACTAGACCCACACGAGCAGGCTAGCATGGCCATGGTTCAGCGCACGCACACTAACATACAAACAAAGCTTTGCATGTGTAACGGCACAGTCAGGACTGCATAGTATGTGCAACTTCATCCAAAATGAACAGTGATGCCAATTTTACTGTGGGTGAGGAAAAAATGATGAATGCCAGTTTTTGTTTTTTTGGCACTCAGTCCCCTCTGTCGGGATATGAGATTTTGGTCATATCACCCAGCCCTAATCCCAAATGTGATCAGTGTATGCTATTAAATCTGCTCAGTGCTTTTCCTTTACCTGTGGGGATCAGGTCCCAGCTGACGATTAACACAGCCATCGTGTACATGCATCGATTCTACATGGTTCAGTCATTCACCAGATTCCATAGAAATGTAAGTACTATGTGTTATGATTACCTTATCCCCAACTAGATCTTTGTCAGACACAGAAACATATTTAAATTTCTCATGAAGCAGCTGTCACTAGTTGTCTTAACTTTTTTGTTGAATGTAATCCAGGTTATCGCTCCTGCCGCACTCTTCCTTGCTGCAAAGGTTGAAGAGCAGCCCCGGAAGCTGGAACATGTCATCAAGGTGGCCCACGCTTGTCTTAATCCTCAGGACCCTTCACCAGATGTACGCAGTGATGTAAGTGCTGGGGTGTGGGTGTAGTGAACATTCTGTCCATGTTATCCTTCCTGTGTTTTTCCAGGTAGAGTAGTGTAGATGAAGGTAGAGTTTGTTTCTATGTAGTAGTGTGCTGTAAAGCAAAGGTGCAAATGTTACAGCAACTAAAAATTCCTCCATGTTTGTTTTTTTTTTTTTAATTGAGAAACTCCAGTGCTCATTCAGTTGTGTAAATTCCTGAAATCAGCTGGTATCATGTTTGGTGGAAATGGAAAACCTGCACCCTGTTGATCCATCATGGAACAATGTTCGAGGGCATTACTGTAAAGGAACTGAATTACTCCACATGTTAATTGCACATATCAGGGTTTGGCCATCATTTCCTTTTTGATCAGGTATAACATTTCAACATTAACCCTTCCTTTGTAATGCATCTTTCACATTGTGGATTAGGTTAAGCAAATGTTTCCGGCGATATTGATGTTACTTTAAGGAATAGCAAGTCAGGCGTGGCAGCATCTGCTGTCACTGTACACGATTGCATCCACAACACAACCAATCGGGCTTCGGTTCTGGATGCCAACCACCCAGGCAGACAACCAGTCCATTCCCACCACTTAAATGTAACCATTTAACTTCCAAAGGCAAATGAAACATTTTTGTCTCCCGCTTATGGCGATCTAAACAGTGAGGCACCTACAGTGCATCTGAAAAGTATTCACAGCGCTTTAAGGTGTGTTTACACATAGGCAAGGCGTGTTACGAATGTCATATTTGCGTCATTCTTGGCACATTCCTGACGTTCTTAACATGACTTAACGCATCTGAATAGGTTTCTTAATAGTGCGTGTTGGTGCGTGATATTCGTGATTTTCGTGGAGTATGTTTTTGGCTGTCAAAAAATCTTCCACGAATGTCACACACCACCTTCATTTCGTCTCATGTCGTGGAGATCACAACTGAGCGTGTTGATCCGTCTTGATGAATGTTGATCCTTAATAGAGTGTGACAGTGTTCTTCTCTGACGTGCGCACAATTAAACTCTGCTGCACCGCATTCAGTTTCATTGCTGCATGATGCTGAAGGAGGACAGTGACGCCAAGTCGGCTAAGTCTCGTTCCAATGCTCCTCAGCGCACTTCTGCAGGTGTTCACCTGCTGCATGTGCCTGATGTTTGGGAAAACAAGCGAGACAAGATCCGCATGGAGACATGCATGTGACTCTCTCCGTCTCCACCTCCTCTCTGCGCCACTCCATGGCACAGAGTCCAACTAAGCATGCAGTCATAAAGTTCTTCTGGTGTGGATTGAGGAGCAAACTGGAGCGATCTGAATTGTTCAGCAACTGACGGTAGGATGAATATGGGTGTGTGTGTGGAGACAATTCGCCTCATTCACAATGTGACAGAACTTAACGAAGCAACAGCGTGGAACATTATTCTTGACTGTGCGTAATGGTTCCTGATAATTCTCCAGCAACACGTGCCATTAATCGTAATGCGTGGTAACAGGTTGCGACAGTTCCTGAGGACACTTGACGCCTCTGCCCCAAATCATCACATTCGTGATCAGCGGCCAAGAATGTATATTGCGTGGCATTTGTGACATGCCGTCGTTATGTGTAAATGGAGCATTACTTTTTTACATTGTTTCTTACAGCCTTATTCCAAAATAGAGTAAATTAATTTCTTCCTTCAAAATTCTACTCACAACACTTCATAAAGACTTTTTTTTTTTAAATTTTGTAAACGTATTTTAAAACTAAGAAATTACATGTACATAACTATCCACACCCTTTGATCAATACTTTGTTGATGTACCTTTGGCAGTAATTACAGCCTCAAGTCTTGCTGAATATGATGCTACAGTTTGGTGCACCTATCTTTGGGCAGTTTTGCATCTTCCTCTTTGCAGCACCTCTCAAGCTTCATCAGCTTGGATGGGGAGCAGCAGTGCACAGCCATTTTCAGACCTCCAGAGATGTTCAATCAGATTCAGGTCTGGGCTCTGGCTGGGCCACTCGAGTACATTCACAGAGTTGTCCTGAAGCCACTCCTTTGATATCTTGGCTGTGTGCTTAAGGTCATTGTCCTGCTGAAAGATGAACCGTCACCCCAGTCTGGGGTCAAGAGCACTCTGGAACAGGTTTTCATCCAGGGTGTCTCTGTACATTGCTGCATTCATCTTTCCCTCAATCCTGACTAGTCTCCCAGTTCATGCTGCTGAAAAACATCCTCACAGCATGATGCTGCCACCACCATGCTTCACTGTAGGGATGGTGCTGGGTTTCCTCCAAACATGATGCCTGGCATTCATGTCAAAGAGTTCAAGCTTTATCTCATCAGAGCAGAGAATTCTGTTTCTCATGGTCTGACAATCCTTCAGGTGCCTTTTGGCAAACTCCAAGCGGGCTGCCATGTGCCTTTTACTAAAGAGTGTCTCCCATCTGGCCACTCTACCATAGAGGCCTGATTGGTGGATTGCTGCAGAGATGGTTGTCCTTTGGAAGGTTCTCCTCTCTTCACAGAGGAATGCTGGTACTCTGACAGAGTGTCCATCGGGTTCTTGGTCACATCCCTGACTAAGACCCTTCTCCCCCAATCGTTCAGTTTAGACGGGTGGTCAGCTCTAGGAAGAGTCCTGGTGAATCTGAACTTCTTCCATTTATAGATGAAGGAGGCCACTTTGCTCATTGGGACCTTCAAAGCAGCAGAAATGTTTCTGCACACTTTCCCAGATTTGTGCCTCGAGACAATCCTGTCTCGGAGGTCTACAGACAGTTCCTTTGACTTCATGCTTGGTTTGTGCTCTTTCCAAATCATATCCAATCAACTGAATTTACCCCAGGTGGACTCCAATTAAGCTGCAGAAACATCTCAAGCACCTGAGCTCAATTTTGATTGTCATGGCAGAAGCTTTGAATACTTGATACTGATCTCAAATATCAGTGGACCTATGCGAAGCGGAACAGTAATAAGATTTGTCAAAGTTAAGTATAAGTCAAACATGATGCAAATTTCATATTTTGCAATTTGATCCTATACATAGGTCATATTTAAAAGGCTAAAACACATTAGTATTGGTTGGATATAGTATTTGCTCCCATCTTCAAAATTGCATGCAGCAGCAGCTTTATTCTGGTGAGGCAGACTGGCAGAGAACACTGCGTCATCAGGCACGGCAGCTTTTCTGTGCCATGTCACAGAGTGTAAGTGTAAGCTTTCCTTTTTTTACGCTAAATGTATTTGAGTTAGACTGCTTGTCATTTGTGTTGGATAGTTAGGTGAATTTTTTTTTTGTGTTGCGACAGACCACCATACTTCTGATTTTGTGCAAATGACAGCATCTCATAAAACATCTGAATCAAAATCATCATGCCCATGGCTGAGAGGTCGCACATGCCACAGTGTGTGCTCTACAGCATCCCCTGGTTCATATCCCAAAAGGGCCAAGTCTTTGCTGCATGTCTCTCTTCCCATTGCTGACCCTGTGTCTCATCATAGACAACGTCGCTGTTCAGTGAACATTCCATCTGTGAAAGCTTGCACTCATTCATATCAAACATCAACTTTTGTAATTAGCATTTTCTGCTGCTAGTGGTAGTAGGGCAAACTGAATACAGCAACAGCACTTCAGTACAAATGTGCATCTGTGTGCTTTTGGGTTAATATTTCAGAATAAAATTAAGTTATGTTTGGGAGCTTTTCAATGCATTTTTTTTAAAGCCATGATGAAATATGAATCCCTGCATCCCGTAGTTCATCTTCCTTCTGTTCATTTTTGTCTCCAACTGACTTCCGTGTCAGAGAGGAGGGCTGTCGATCAAACCTCGCTCTTCAGGAACGATCAGTCACAGCAGAGCCAGTGCCGCCATGGTTCTCTCCCCCATAGTGCCAAAACCCTCCCGCCAAAGTGCTAAATGTTTCGAGCGAGAGAGCAGGAATCCCCTGTACGCGAGCAGAAATCAACTTTGAGAGGTTGGGGGTGCACTGGTCCTCTCGCAGCAGCTTTTCCCTCGCTCGAGGAGCAGTTTCTTCTGAGTGTGCATGTGCGCAGAGATAATGTGCAAGCACGCGGTTAATGCATTTTTGTTACTAGTGTGGTTTTGGCACCGATCTGACACCTTACAACTCCCTTCTAGTCTTCCTTGAGGAATGTAGTTTTTAACATTTCAATAATTTTCTCATACATTTGTTGTCAAACTGGAAATCCCCTGCCCATCTTTGCTTCTCAAAGGCGCAGCCTTTTGTGGATACTACTTTTTTCCCAAATCATAACAGTCTCCTGTTGACATTACATGCTTGAAATAAAATCATTATTTAATTTGTTTTTACGTCGTCACTAGACCTAAACTTCCCAACATTTTTAGAATGTTTTGCAGGCCTTAAATGCAGGAATGGATGTATATTAACAAATTAAACTAAATTGACCACACAAAACCTGAAATATCTTTGGTTCATATTCTCTGTAATAAAATAAATATCAAAGTAAATGTCTGAATCACTGTGATGTCTTTTGCATTTTCCATAGCACCCTTTTTCTGATTTGGTGTTGTACGAGGGTAGGCTGAAAAGTTCTAAGGCTCACTATAATGCAGTTAATGCATTACTCCTTCATGGGGAGCCTTAGAACTTTTCAGCCTACCCTCTTATATTGTGATAGCTATCAATCAATATGGGTGGAGAATCGCCACATCACCCAGTCCTATCACACTAATTTTTGTTGCATTGTCACTTGTAGAGCACATACCTTTGCCATTTATTATGATTACTGATCTTTGGTGCTGACAGCTGAACTTTGATCATATTTGATATACACAGATGTTGATTTGGCACAGATATTTACACTGGATGCTCTTCAACTCAGAATTAAATGAAGAATGGGCACAGGTAGTCTTGAACTGGGAACTTTTCATTTTGGAAGCAAGTGTACCCTGCCCTGACTGATAGGTGGGTGTCCATTATAGATTTGCGCAAAAGTTTTATATTTTCAGTATGTTGACATCGGAGAATAGTGAAGTACCAGCATTCCCATTAACTGGGGAAGGTGACTGGTGAGTTCTATGGTCTTACGATAATTGTCATTCTAGCGAGGTTTTTGCGATAACTATAACTCACAATAGTCATGGTGATGGAACAGTAAAGGTCTCTAAATATTACCGTTTTGTTTAGTTTTTTCTTTTTTTAATCCAATATTGACATAACACCATCTCTTATAACGTTTGCACAACCTAGCTCTATTGCAGTCTCCCCCCCCCCCCCCCCCCCCCCCCCCCCGAAATAAAAAAAATTCACCTTGAGCCGGTGTATTACTGTATTAGCTTCATTTGATGGTTGGTGGTGTTTCCCCACCCCCAGTAATACAAATGTTTCTATTAAGGATATTTTCAGTTCACTACTTCAATTTGCACAGCTAACTTACAGGTTAATGGAAACCCCCTTCATGTTTTGGCTGAATTTGGAATTGTCACATAAACCTTTCATTTCTAGAACCCATGAAAATTCAGTAAGGTATATCTTATATATTATATTCCAGTTCTAAGGTGGAACTATGCCAGTATACAAAGGTATATCTAAAAAGGAAGAGTAAAATAGGAGAGTAGAAAAGAGTAGAGTAGAGCCAATTAGGTGCCTGGTCTTGAGAACCAGGAATGGTAGGTTAAAAAGCTTTTTTATCCCATGGGAACTCTCCCTACCCACCCAAGCAGCTCAAGAAAAAGGTATATATAATAAGTAATAAGACATAAGAAGGATAAGACATCACAGGAGAAGATTGTTATCAAACACAAAGGAACCAACTATTTTGTAAGCTACGATGAACGTTGCTAAGGCCGGCTAGATAAGCTAACATTAGCTGTTAGGTATAACTAATTGTACCCCACTCCTCCAATATTTACTTAAATATAATAATATTAAAAAGGGGAGAACAGGAAAAAGCATGGAGAAATGTATATGGAGACATAAGTACACATTTGCAGAAAAGATAAAAATGGCAGGCGTTTTAATCACCAAACCTGCATCTGCTAGCGTTACACATCTTGCTGTTTCTTCTTGACTCTCATGACTTTGTAAGAGAAGTTTTAATATGAATACTGTAACATTTGTTCTGCAGGGGTGGGGGCCATGCAGATAGCGAGCTTGTTTCCAGTGCCGAACGTTCCCAGTTCAAGCCCCACCCCTGCCCATTTTCCATGTAATATGGAGTTGCGTCAGTAACTTAAGCATGTATCAAATCCACCTTAGATCTGCTGTGACGACCTTGAGTGAAAACAAGGGAAAAGCTTGCTGTAAAGTGTTCTGGAGTGTATTGTATAACTCCCTGGAAATATTTTCTTTCTTTCTTCCACATTTAATTTAAATCGGTTGTGATTATAAGATGGAGTGTGTTATTGTGATCCATGTGACGCAAAAACGAGACAGCATTACACACCAGACAACAGAGCAGAAACTACAAATTTGTCACAGAATCCAGGTCATGTGATATGTACCAGTTGTAAAGCAAGGACAACTATACTTGCTCTGTGGCTTGAATTGTTACACCACTTAATGTTAAAGCCTGAGTACACCACAGTAATGCTGCACGTCAGCATCATTTTAGGCTGTTGCAGTGAAAAGAATTATGGGTAATTAACCCATACAGATGGTTTTTGACAGAATGACGGGCGCCACTCTGTGCTTTCAAGTCAATCTTTTATTTTTCCCATCTGGGGAAGGAAAGAAACTGATGCACAGATCAGTTTAAGTATACAGGAAACTCAGGTAAACACTTTTCTTTTGATATACATCATCTCTAAGGAGATAAATGCTAAGGTATACAAATGTACTGAATGTATGTCACTGCCTACAGTGGTGCCGTGGAACTAAATGTTCATGCTGACATGTAACCACCTGTGCACTCTGGCATGCAGCATTGCTGTTGTCTACCTAGGCCTTTAAGCTCCATCAACACCATATTTACAGTGACCAGTCAGACATTTTAAAGAGCACATAGTATGTCCAGGTGCTCATGTCTGCCAGTGGGTGGAGGCCTCTCAGTGAGTAACGTGCCTGTCCTCTCAACTTCAGGCCTACCTGCAACAAGCCCAAGACCTGGTCATTCTTGAGAGCATAATACTCCAGACCTTGGGTAAGTTGGGAAGGAAGAAACTGGTCCCTTGATTTCCCTCCAGAATCATATTAAAAACAAAGTTAAACTTTTTTTTTTAACTTTCATCTTTTTAAAAAAAATCCATATGTGATTAGCAGTGCTGGAAACTGTCATTCATGTTTCATCTTAGCAGCTCTTAAACCACTGTTACATTACCAGATGTATCACTTCAAGTTTCTGTTCCATAATTTACGCAACTATTGTTTTTGTTTTACATTTCACTCTTTTATACACACTGCTGCACTGTTTAAGCCATTTGTTTTTTTAATGGACAAACATTTCCTAAGGTATCAGTTTTGACTTTCGACTATTGGCTGCTGTGGGCTACTGTCATGATGCATCCTTACCCCACCCATCAACAAAACTGTGTTTTGTCCTGAGCATTAAGTAAAATGTTTTGATAAGTTATTGGACTCAAAATCAGTGTTTAAGGCAAGCTTTTTTAAATGCGCAAAATACCATTGTAGACAGTATGGCTTCATTGTGACCGAGCGGTCTGGGTCAGTACGGCACGGACCTGCCAACTCCAGCTTTGCTGCATTTTGCTGGTGTTCTTTGTTGTGTAAACATTTATGCACATATATTTTTGACAGGTTTCTATATTGCGCGTGAGCTGTCACAGGGTGATGACGTGTTACTATGTTACGATTATAGGGGACAGTAGTCTGATTTGACCACTTACAGGGACCTCTGTTTAATACATACACAACGCGGATAAGTGGTGTGTGGGTTTGTTTTTGGCTGAAATCACCAAAGCAGTCGCAAAAAGTTTTTTTTGTTCTCGGTGGAGAAGAAAAGGCGAGGAGGTAGGAGACGTTAGGGATGTGAATCGTACAACAACTCACGATTCAATTCAATTCTGATTCTTGGGGTGACGATTCGATTCAGAATCGATTTTCGATTGAAAGAGCTCTGAGAAATAGTTATATTACTTAAAAAATGTTTGTTTAAGAAAATGGAGCTAAGTACGGATCTTCAAATTTAGCCCACGTTTTTGCAAGTAGACTGCACGCACGTGCAAGTACGGCGGGTTGTGACCACGGCTTATCTGATTTGCTCGTTCGGAGTTGGCTGGCAGTTTAGTGAAGCGCTGGTCAGTAGTCTGCAGATAACGCTGCTCCCCTCTTTTAGCTCCGGGTGATAGCGTAGCATGTGGGCTTGCGGATTTGAAATGTTTCCGAAGTACTTGACTTTCATTTTGCAGATTCTGCACACTGCATAAGTCATGTCAAGCTCCTTCTTACGCAGCAAATAATAAAATCCAAAATGCGCCCAAACATTTGCCTTCAGCAAAGACGGTGCTGGCTGAATTAACTCTTCGTCCTCCATGCTAAGCTACAGCCATTGAACTCTGCAGCACACGAGTGTTTGAAGCACGCCGGACCACACCCCCCACCCCACCCCTTACGGGGACGCTGTAGTACGGAAGCCGTTGCCTGACAAACAGTACACGCAGCGAGTAAGCAAGATTATGTTTAAAAAAAATGCTTTTAAAAAATCGATTCTTGGACATTTTGGATCGATTCAGAATCGTAATAAATAAGAATCGCGATTTGGACGTGAATCGTTTTTTTTTTTTTTTTTTTTTTTTTTCCTGACACCCATAGGAGACATGTTAGCCTACACAGCTAACCAGCATTTTCACTTTGTTTGCATATACTTTGTCCAAAACCCCATTGAAAATGCTGTGGTTTGTACCCCGGAAGTAGAGAAATTACGCCATATGCATCATATTTTACCCCTTTAAGCCTTGGTCCCACCAAATAATGAAGGATGAATAATGAGCCACGCAGCATGTTTTTTTTTTTTGCTACAAGAGGATTTATTCAGCTATCGTGGGAGAATAGTGGCTCTGAGGGGCTCTTAGAGGCATTATCTTTGACTAACAAGGCTCATCTCTGAGCGTGGCGCTAATTTCAAGATGTTCAAAATTTCGCAACAACATGGGGCAGTTTGTGTACGACTTACTACGAGGACTAATGAGGATTATAGAGGTGTGTGTGGTGCGGATGAGGCTACTAAAAGCCCATTATCCCAGCACCTGGCAGCTACGAGGGACCAGAGAGGCTACTTTTGGAGCGGCTGCCCTCTTGCGCACACAATTCTACCTGCTTTGTGTGCCGGTTGCTGTATATAAAATCAGTATTTTGGAGGGGATTAATCATTTTCTGTCAAACCTTGGATGTTAAAAACACCTCTAATTGCTTCTGGAATCACACATGACTGTTTCATCTGGTAACTATTTCCAGGTAACTATTTTTAATGTTTTTATAGCTTGGTAAAATGGTTGCATCTTCATTGCTTGCTGTAAAAGTATGGTTATGATAGATTTAATATCTTGTTATCATGGATCAGATGAGCTCTGCTGTTTGTGTGCACTGATGCAATGACTTGTCCCCAAAACAAGCATGTAGGCAGAACGCCAGCTCGCAAAAGAGTGATTTTTGCAGTGAATAATGGACAAACACAAAGTTAAAAGTTGGATCACGGTGTAAAAGTGACTGTGTTTAAAGCCACCGAAGAAATAATGCCAGTGAAGCTGCGAAGAGGAGCGCAGAATGAGAGCGCACAAAAGATCGATTTTGCAGACATAACACAAAGTTAAAAGTTGGATCATGGTGACTGTAAGCTGTGGAACAAATAAAAAAATTTTTTTGGACATGATCCACAGTTGCTGCAGCGTGCACTCACTCAGTGCAGTTTTTTTTTTTTTTTTTTTTTTGGGACTGCGTTTAAAAAATGTGACATCTTGAATGGATGCTGTGAATTGAAAACCCTCAATTTAAAGGGACCAAGTGTGGGAGGGGTGGAGGTTTGGACCAAACCCATGCCTAAATGTGCACCGTCGCGTTATCATGGTACTACATGGATCATATGTGGCTTGACGTTTGTCATATGCGGCCACTTGAGGCTGGACGGGGCTGAAATGACAGATCAGTCGTGGCTTACTAGAGGCTGATACCTGACATATGCGAAGTACAGAGAGGCACATAGAGGTGCCTTAGTAGTAGACACGTGACAGTTTAAAACGTGGATCATTCTTCAAATAATCGCTGACACACCCATGTGTGGCTCATTGTTTATGGCTTATTTGGTGGGACCGAGGCTTTGCGCCACCCCCAAACGAGAATGCGCTGCCCTATTGATTTAACTTAACTCTTGGGTATGTTCAGCTGGTCTAGACCTTCTATCTGCTGACATCTCCATTAAAGGATATTTCGCACATTATTTAACATCCCGGTTAGCAAAACATCAAATTCATCAAAATTCATTCATGATTGTAGGTCTATCCATGCACATGCAATAATAATTAGTGGTTACTGATGTGTTGTCTTGCTAAATATCCCTCTCGCTCGGCAAGTCAGCAGGTGCATTTCCAGAAGACATCTTATTTGGCATTTCTCATAGTTTCTCTGTGTGTGCCGTACATTTTAGCAACCACAGAAACATCCCAATGATTGACAGAGTGAAATGAACGCTGCTAAGTTCGATAATGAAGCTTCTTACATAGGATGTACAGAGAGGAGATGACACAATTCACCCTGAAACCCCTATTTTTTGTCTGTCAGATTTTGGATCCTAACATGTGCTGACTCTGCTGTCTGTCGCAGGACGCTATTTTACTGCCACCATGAACGCGCATATTTAACGTCTCCGTGATGCTGTTTTTACAGGCTGCCTGATTATGCAGACTTCAGACAACTCTATTGATCCCAAAGGGCAATTACGTTTACACTCGAATTAACTCACTCGATGCCATTGGCTCTTAAACGTGTCTTTTCCGATAGTAACGCTCAGCGCCAAAGACGTTTTTTTTCTGATGATAAAGGAAAGTCTGAAGTTTCTTTTGGTATGTTTGTTGTTGACATGGACATCTATGGGTCTTGAAAAAACACTCAAATGCTGAAATAATCCTGGCACTGGGATGTTCTGAATCAAAATCAAATCAGTTTTATTTATATAGTGCCAAATCACAACAAACAGTTGCCCCAAGGCCCTTTGAACTTTGAAAATAGCTGGCACTCAATGAGTTAATCCACAATTAATTACTTGTTTACCGTAATAATGGCACACATCAAAATTAAAGACAACACATATACATTTGACACTGTTTATGTGTACTAAACATGAAGCAGTCCGTCATCCGAATTGAGGTAAAGTGGGTGAAGGCCGCTGCAACTGGAGTCGCGCCGCCGCTAGCTTGGGGGGAACGGGGACCTGCCGCAGCTTAAAATCCGCGCAGCCCCCGCAGGGGGAAGGGGTGGTGTGAGCAGTGGCCGGGATGGGGTAAGTGATGGGGGAGAGTCCCAAGCTGTTGTGTTCCTTACATTGGAAAAAGTCAGAATACTTAAAATTTCAGAGACAGTGGACTTACTATCTAATGTGTCAGAATCGTGAGACAACTTTGTGAGGAGCTGATGCCACAGCTGCTGTGGTGGAAAAATAAAGAAGATGGTCAGAGAGAGCTGCTTTTGGAAGTGGCCGGGAGAGTCCAGCAGCCATGGCTCATGGAGAGCGGGCAGGACACACCTGTCTACACCAGCTGGGATTATCCTTTTTCTTGTTCCAAATCAGGACCACAATGGGGAATAGTGAAATGCTTGCACGTAACTTGAAGTTAACTTCCTATGGAGTCATGTTTGTCTCATTAATACCTACAAATGCTCAGAGGGTGATCTACAAATATTACTTGATTTGCATAACATGAACAAATGATGATTTGATTTGTACATCTACAAATTGTACATAAAACAATAGGATCTTAATAATTAATTAAACAACTGCAAATTATAAATAACACAATGCTTATGGTTGAGGGTATTTTAGCATCACGTTATATTTTTATTTTACTTTGAGTCTGTCGTATTTTGAATCTTGAAGTGGTCTTTTCAAAATTAACAGTTATCACTTAATCATCATAACACATTATATAATGGCTTAGTGGTTCCTTGTCATTTGATTGGTGGGTGTTTTCATCCTGGCTGGTGATTTTAATCATGCAAAGGCACTAATTGATGGTGCTAATTCTTCTAACACACACACACACAAAACAAATCCACTATGCCATAAGCCATTTAAAGGCATGAATAGCTGTTAGGATGAAAAGCTAGACAAATTTCAGATGCGTTTTTTTTTTTTTTTTTTTTTTTGCTGGAGTGAGTTAAGCAGACGGCAGTCCGTACACTGTCAGTGGATGGTGTCGTGGACTACATCGTCAGAATTGTTTTTTGCAAGTTGACTGAGAACAATTTTGGACTCCTATTTAAAGTTTGTGTTGAACTGTTAAGC